>NC_056523.1:111520216-111538926 GCF_019175285.1 Sceloporus undulatus | reverse complement strand
AACTGTCATCTCTCCTCATTTTTCTTTCATGAATATATGAGAACACTGCTATGTAACTGGAGACATGGCCATACATTTCTCTGTGCTCATCTTTGGGCTTGAAAATTTATTCATCTATTTAAAGTGGGGGAGGTTTTTTTTTTTTTAATGGTGCTGAATCCACACAAGGAAAGGCCTTTATTTTCCTCTTCTTTCCTAGCTTAGTGTTGCTTTAAACTGTTCTCATTCAAGTTATTTTTACAAAATGTTGTTGAGAGAATAAAATCTCTGTGCAGAAGAAAACATACACACCCTTGCACATTGTCATTCATCAAAACAGTGTTTTAGTGGTTATGTGGGTGGGTGTGCCTTCAAGTCACCTGTTGACTTATGGCAACCCCATACATTTTCCAGAGTTTTCTTATACAAAGACGATTCAGAGGTAGTTTTGCCAGTTCCTTCCTCTGAAACATAACCTACAGCACCTGATCTTGGCATTCTCTCATCTAAATATTAACCAGGGCTGACCCTGCTTACCTTCCAAGATCAGATAGGATCTACAGGTTTAGAAATCATGGCCCAAATGTTCAACTCACTGGAACCTTTATGGGGCAGGGATACATAGGGCTGGTCTAACATTTATAAGATTATTGCACCAGGGTTAAAACATTCCCTGGTGCGTTCTAACGGGGCCGCGCACAGAGTGTGACAGGAACACGATGGGGCCCAGAACACCAGTTTACTGCACACCAGAACACCGCCTTTGCCGCCAGGCATTCCCATCGCGTTCCCATTGAGTTCCAGAGGGCGCCATTTCTGGGAACTGTTTCAAAGTGTCCCCAGCACAGCAAGCCCGGTTACCAGATTTAATCTAACCAGCGTTCCAGTGTGCAGTAAACTGGCGTTTTGGGCCCCATTGCGTTCTCGTCATGCTCCGTGCATGGCCCCGCTTCTTAGTCACTGATTTGGGATACCAGTATGGATAGCAAATAACAGCTATTTAAATGAATAGGGCTACAATTTCTCCAGTCTCAGATAACATATTTCTTATTTGGTTAAAGGAACAGCATTTTAGGTGGCAGAAATGTCATGGTCCATCCCCTCAAGGTGCATAAAACATATGCCAATGTTAGCAACTGCTTTATCTTTATCACTTTGTTGGTAAATTCAATAGATTTTAATTACAACTTGCACCAATATATACTGGAGTTCAAGAGCACTGTCTCATCATGTCTTTCTTGTGGTTTCTGGAGATGGTCCAGTTGGAGATAAATAATAGCTATTTAAATGCCACCAAGAGAACAGGATATTGTCCTTTTAATACTTACAAAAGTCATGTGGCATTGTTTAAATTGTTCTACTCCATTCGCTTCTCAGCAATTTCAACAAACACACTGAAGAAAGGGAAGGACAAACTTTGTAAATGCTTTGTTGCTTGAGATTGCTGGTTATTCCTGGGAGAAGTCTTGATTGAGCATGATGTCATCTGAAAATCTTCATTGCAATCATGCCATTATCCTAGGATTTTGCCTTTACCTTCCCCCTTTTTCCCCCATGTGATAATCTCCAAAGTCTGGATGATCATCTGTCAGAAGCGTTTTGACTGTGTAATCCTGCACGGCAGGGGGTTGGACTGGATGGCCCTTGTGGTCTCTTCTAACCCTTTGATTCTCAGTGACTATGTTGACCTCTGGAGAGAAAACATGAATTCAGAGGCATCATGAGCAATGCAATTTTGCATATCGGGATCATTTATGTTATTTTCTCTAGAAGCCATTACAATGAGCAATCATTTGGGGTGTGATAGGAACAAATTTAAGTGGCTCAAGATGTCTGGTAATTAAGAATTAAAGAAGATACAGTTATTTGTAAACTTCTGTGTCTTGGTAGAGAAAACATTTTTTTCTCTCGTGAATCAGCATCAATGAACAGCAACAGCAACAACAACAGCATAAAAAAAAGTAATTCCCAAAATGGCAGCTCTGTGCTACAAAGGAGAGAAATGAGGATGAGGAACCATTCACTCTTCTATCAATCACTCCACTTGCACTTTCTCACATTGCTGTTATTTGAGTAGGTATTCTGTTTAGAAACAATGGCAGCTTGCTAGCCATTATCCTGACCATAGAAAAGTTTCAGGGGCAGCCTGACCTGCATTTGGATTCTTTTAGATGAGGCAGAACTTAATGATGTCTGTAGTGTTTGCTTTATATGCAAATATTCATATACAGCAGAAATGGAGCTATACAGCAGACACTTCTATAGGACAAGTGATATGCAACCACCCACCAGATCCACACTAAGGATGGGGCAGCACTTGGAGATGTTATCTTTTTAACTACAGCTCCCAGTGTCTCATATGCAGATCAAAAGGACAACATGCAAAGACAGCATAGAGCCAATTGCTCAACATGCACCTTCTCTTAGTCTGTAAACCAGAAATCAGAGGCATAATACAGCTTCCCAAGTTTTAAAGAACCTCTTATCACTGATCAGAAATGAGAAGAGAAGAGGCATGTGGACCAGATGGAAACACACACAGAGAGAGAGAGAGAGAGAGAGAGAGAGAGAAAGAGAGAGAGAAGGGATCTAGCTAGCTGGTAGCCCATGAGCCAACTTCTGGTTGATCATCTGGTTTCTTCTGGTTGCCAGAATTTCACAAAGAGTGCTGGACCAGCTTTGTCTGATCAAGCTGGAGCAGTACTTGTGTTCTTGTATACAACTGTGCCATTAAGAGTTCATGCCTGCCTTAACTATTTTTTAACTGTTAAGCGATCTTATAAATGTCTTCATTTGTATTTAAAACACAAGGCCCAAACTGACAAGCATGAAATGTGATAATGTATTTAATGTGTATGTATTGGGGGGAGGGGGTTCTGCTAACAGTAGCAGTGGCATAGGAGGTATTGGGCAGGATGAAGACTTCAGCATACAGGGAACATAGCATTGTTTTCTTCCGCAGTTGTACTCCCTATGAAAATCATCTTTGTCACCTGCTATTAGTTCTGGGAAGTAAACTTCCACCAAAGCAAAAGAAGATTTGTCTCCCAGATTCCAAGACAAACAGAAGTTGTGGTAAGGAGATTCAATAGAACAATAGAACCAGAGCATTGAATAAGGGGGGGGGGGGGATAGACACATTAAACGTATTCACATATTTAATGTCACAGTTGTTTAGGCCCACAGTTCAAACACACAAGCCTGAGATTCACTCACTTCTCATCTAAATGGTTGGATTTAGGTCAATAACACCTATCTCTCCTCTCTCAATTCCTTCAGCAACAGGAACTTGGGCCTGGTAAAGACGGTCAGGGAGCAGCGTGCCTATGCCAATTCTAGGATTTCGGAGCTTGAACCAACTGCACACTCTGGAACCCTAGTCCATACAGACTCCATCATCATGGCGGCCTCCTGTCCACACAGTGGCTGCCATGATGACATCACCGCCATGCAGCATATGGACATCACTTCCAGGAAGTGGTGTCATGGTGGTGCCCTTTCCCCTTTACAGCACAGCTTAGAGCGGCTTCTTTTTAGCAGTGCATTAGTGCCACGCAGTTCGACTGCTGTGGCATCGACGAGGGGGGAAAACAAGCCACATGGACAGAGCTGCCCATTTGTACCAGGCCTTAGACTGCTAGGGATGAAAACTCTTGGGAATGGAGATAGGGAAAGGTAGGTTAAAAACAGACTCAATGAGGTGGCAAGTACACAAAGCCTTCCATCCTAAGGGGTTCCTGTTTCCATAGCTGTTTCTATAACAACAGCTTTAGCATCTGCCTAAAGGCCTGTGATTCAGCTCTGCAGGAAATGGCTGTGTAAGAAAGAGCACTTCAAAGCTTACCACTAAAAGCCCTGCAGAGATGAATCTGGGCTGGGCCAACCCAAATGAGGTGGATGTTACAGAGAAAGAGAATAGTTTCCACTCCTTCATTTCTTCTTTAGTACTTCCATTTTGGTACAACATGCTTCCTCAAGGACAGCAAGCAATAATGTGAGAGGATGAAGTGTTTGCATAGCATGATGGATCCATGTCACTCCTCTCTGTGTTAAATGATACTTTATTGTTGTTTTTAAGGAAGAAACAAATACACTGTGGTGGCTGTTCCATATGTCCTGTAACTTCTAGTTCCACCCACAGTTTGACAACAGCTTCCTGTTCAAGGGTTTGGAGCATTCCTCTAACTTGAGAGCCCACTGATTCATGTTGTCTCATTTGGTTTCACTGGTTTACTCAAAACATGGTGTTATGTTCATCAGGTCTGACTATGAAGAGAATACCAACCAGAACTGGAATTTCACCTATCATAAACAACAAGGGTGGGTCGGGTCTGGGAAGATTTGCCTAACTGAATTCTGATAATAATGTCCTGTATGAATCCAGTTTAAGAAAAAGGAAACATCCTTTCTAACAAGCACTATCCTTTCTTGTTTAGGAATTTCCTCTTTGTTTCACCCTGTTTTTCTGAATAATCTGATTGTTGAACCTCTTGGAAAGAGCTTGCAAAAGTTAATTTTTTGGATTACAACTCCCCATGCTGGCTGGGTTCGAGCAATTGTAATCCAAAATAACAACAACAACAACAACAACTTTTCTGAGTTCTCTCCAGAGTCTAGTTTCTGGATCTAACGTAGGCTCCAAGGCTGAGAAAATATCTGGGATCTGTCTTTACATCAGCGTTGGGAATTATGATAACCTCCAGATGCTGTTGGACCACAACATCCAGTATTCCTTACAACATGCTATGTTAAGTTTGCTGGGAGTTGCAGTCTAGTGACAGCTGGAGCACCACATGATTTTTAACCTGCTTATGCAGAACAAATAAATTGCCAAACAAATCCTGGACAAAGGCCATACAAACAGGTCACAGTGTTTCTTTGGTTTAATATCTGGCAAAATGTGTTAAGTTTCTACTTGAGGTTCATTAGTCATTAGTGTTACAGTGAAATTCTTAAAACAGGTGGGGGAGTTGCATTCCATAGCCATTACCCATCCAAATGCTGAAAAGATCTGAAGAGAGTTTTTGTCCTTTACACATCCAACTGAACTCTCTAATCCTGGGAGCCAGCATTTGTAGAACACTTCAGAAATGCAAGCAAATGCTTTCTTTAGGAAACATGAAAACATTTCATCAGAACCCACTCTCTGTGTAATCTCAGTCCTTCTCACACCCATTATTAGCCTTCAAAGGTCTACTGCCTGCAGCTTCATTTGTTTTGGCTGATTTTCCATGTTCTTGACCAGAGAAATTTCAGTTCCAATCCAGCACAGCAACAAGCAACATCTGTCCAGCTCCTCATCAAAAGCAAAATGTAAGCTTTCTCAAGTTCTGAACAAATCATTGTGTGTAGATGCAAAATTACTGTCCATGTTATGGGAGATGCATGGTTTCCCTAGCAGCTCTGCATTTCTCCTCCAACACCATGTAGAAAACATGTGATCATGTCCTCACACTCAGAGTTTCCCTTCAAGACTGAAAATGGATGTGAGCCCATTGGCAATGAGTCATTGTGTGAATCATTTTTTATTTAAAAGTAAAGAGAATAGAGTCCAACCATGCATGGAGAGAGAAATCCCAGAGATGCAAGCAGGATTCAGAAAAGGAAGGGGCACTAGGGACCACATTGGAAACATGTGAAGGCTAATGGAGCACACCAAAGAATTCAAAAAAAGAATCAGCATGTATAGACTACAGCAAAGTATATAATGTATAGATCACAAAAAACTATGGAATGCACTCAAAGACATGGGGGTGCCACTACATCTGATAGTCCTGATGAGGAATCTCTACCAACAACAGGAGGCCACCATCAGAACAGAATTTGGGGAAACAGAGTGGTTCCCAATAGGCAAAGAGGTCAGGCAAGGCTGCATCCTATCACCTTACTTGTTTAACTTATATGCTGAAAACATCATAAGAAAAGCATAATTAGAATTTAAAAAAAGAGGAGTTAAGATAGGAGGAAGCAACATTAACAACCTAAGATATGCAGGTGACACCATACTATTAGCAGAAGACATTCAGGAAGTGGAACAGTTAATAAGGAAGGTCAAAGATGAAAATGCAAAGGCAGGTCTGATGTGGAACATTAAAAAAAATGACCACAGAAGAAATACACAAATTCAATCTATACAACGAGGAAATTGAAATAGTTAAAGAATTCCCATATCTAGGATCAAACATTGACCAGAATGGAGAATGCACTCAAGAAATAAGAAAAAGACTAGGAATAGGAAGGGCAGCTATGAAAGAACTGGAAAAGCTACTGAAGAGCAAAGTCAGAATCATCCAGGCCATCATATTCCCAATTACCATGTATGGATGTGAGAGCTGGATAGTGAAGGAAGCAGACAGAAAGAAAATCAACTCATTTGAAATGTGGTGCTAGAGAAGAGTACTTAGGATACTATGGACAGCCAAGAAGACAAACAAATGGGTTCCTGAACATATCAGACCAGGGCTGTCCTTGGAAGCAAAGATAATCAAGTTGAGACTATCGTATTTTGCCCTGATAATGAGAAGGCATGGATCACTAGAGAAAAAAAAATCCTAGAAAAGGTAGAGGGTAGAAGAAAGAGAAGAAGGCCACAAACCAGATGGATAAACTCAATCAGGGGGGTTATGAGCAGGGGCTTGCAATGGAGAATAGAGATTCTTGGAGATGTCTCATCCATGGGGTCACCATGGTTCAGAACTGACTTGGGGGCAGCTAACAACAACAAAAGAGGATACATGGCTACTAATCGAGATTTGGACTTTGGGGGTGAGTGAGAGAGGGGGTTATGAGGGTTTAACTCTTTCTTCTACTACAGTCCCTATCTGGGGTGTGTCCCCTCCTGTCTATTTGCAATGGAAGCAAATCTCCTGTGTGTATCATTGGAAACTCTTCTTCCAATGCAGTCAAATCATAGTGGTGGAGGTTCTTGTTTGGATTAGAACTGCAACAGGAGGAAAGAGCCAAATCTCACTTAACCTCCCTGCCAGATCTCTGATTGTATCATCCCTTGCCTCCCTCATTTGCTGACTACTACTAACATTTTAAAAGACACAACAATAAATTGCATTGTATAATATTGGGTTTGGCCCTGTTATGAGTAAACCAGTGAAGCCAAGTGAGACTACATTCATTCAGTTTACCTTTTTATCAGAAATTAAAAAGATGCAGGAAAGAAGTGATGGAGGGACATTGTTGTTTGCAGTCATAGGTATGCTATAGGGTTACATTCCCTTCTTAGTGTTACTGATTTTCAAGATATTGTTTTAAGAGGGGAAATGATTTCCTTAGCTGCAGTCAGTAAAATGGGTCCAGTTCATTTTTGGAAGAAAGATCTAAGCTTTATGGTGGGGACCGCTGAAATTTTTAAAATTCCATATCCACCTGACCATTTCTGGTGAGTCACTATAGTTCCAAAATTCAGTGCCATGACTACAGATCTTATTTACAAAGTCAATGTTATATCTTCAAGCACACAACTGTATCACAGCATGATACTCTTTTTAGAGAAATGACCATACAGATGGCCTTTCCCTATTATTCAAGGGTCTTTTGTGCTAATTAAATGAGTTCAGGTGCATTGAGTAAAGGCAATTGGCTGGGAAGATGTTCAGTTAAGAACTGTAGGTCATTTAAGGGGATTGTCTATTTATCATCAACTGGATTTTAAGGAAAACAAAGAAATAAAGGTGAAGCCAATGCATTGATGCTTTCATGTCTAAACAATTCCAAGTGACTCTGAAAGTTGTCACAAAAAAATGAAAAATCCACCAAACAAGATTTTTGATTGGATTTGCTAAATGGCCAACACAGCTACACAAAAAATGAGTATGCATATTGTGGCATTTTGTTGGCATGAAACTCTCAGTTGTAAGCTAATCAGCAACAAAGTCCATGTTCCTTGGCACATAGGAAAGATGTTCTAATCCCACTTGCAGAATAGATTTCCAAGTTCTCCCACTGCCTGAAAAATGTTGTGTGAAAAAATGAGACCAATGCTTTAGACACTTTACAGTACAGCACTTTAAATATCAGGACAGCATGTACTTTACATCCTAGTAGCAGTTTCGATATCCTGCTCAAATATAATAAGAATTATGATGCCAAAAAAATTCCAACCCCCATAATGCCTTGCTTTTCATTGGCATGGAATAGTTCTCAATAGTTCAAACTGGATATTTCCAGTTTAGATAAGAAATGGATGGCTCATCTAACTAATTGGGTTGGTAAGCTTATGAGATTTCATGAAAATCATTGAAGACAGCTGATACTAGAGAAAAGTATATTTCTATAATATTCAGGAAAGAATGGTATGCATAGTTGACCATACTTAGAAATTTACTGCCTTCACATCTTGTCTTTAAAAATTACTGTGGAACAAGGAGCAGGGCATGCCTAGGTAGAGATAGAGAAAAGGTCAGTTAGAAATAGAATAATCTGAAATGTGGTGCTACAGGAGAGTTCTATTGATGCTAAGGAAGGAAGGAAGGATAGATGACATATATGGACATATAAGATATCACTAGAAAAGAGAATAATGCTCGGTACGGTAGAAGGTAGCAGGAAAAGTGAAACATCACATTACAGGTGGATGGACTTAATCAAGGAAGCTATAGACCTGAGTCTGAAAAACCAGAGCAGGGCTGTTAAAGATACTGTGAGTTGGAAGTGTCTTATTCATAGAGTTGACATAAGTCAAAGTAAACTTGATGACAGTTAACAACAACAACTGCTTCTATTCCTTTAACAGATAAATCTGAAGAAATTATTATTATTAACCTTTATTTATGAAGCGCTGTAAATTTACACAGTGCTGTACATGCAATCTTTTTAGTTAGACGGTTCCCTGCCCTCAGGCTTACAATCTAAAAAGACATGACACAGAAGGAGAAGGGAGTGGTGGAGGGAGAGGGTAAGAGGTCCAGCAGTTCCTCTCTACCTCCGAGGCCTGGACCAAGGCAGATGGACTGGAGGGAGGGCTTGGCTTCAAAATGGAAGGTTAATCTTCATCATCAAATGCAATTGTTCAGAGGGGAGGAGTGCAAATAGAAGTAAAGAACAAGAACATTATTGCTTGCTAATATCTGGAGTGTTCCATAGCTTTTTGTGAGCTATGCAGTGAAAGGCTTTGCTGTAGTCTATAAAAGCATGTGCTGATTTTCTTCTGAAATTCCCTGAAGTGCTCCATTATCCATCATATGTTTGCAGTGTGATTCCTAGTGCCTCTTCCTTTCCTGAACCTTCTTGCACATCTGGGCTTTCCCACTCCATATGTGGTAGGATGCTTTGACAAAGAATGTTGAGCATAACTTTGCTTGTGTGGGAAATAAATGCAATAGTTCTGCAGTCACTGCAATCTTTTGTGTCACTTTTTTTGTGGATAGGAATGTATATAGGGATTATGTGGTTTTAAGTTATGTTTGTACTATGTATTTTATCTATGTATTCTTATTGTAACCCTGCTAGATCCTTCTGGAGAGGCGGAATATAAATAAAACCTATTATTATTATTATTATTATTATTATTATTATTATTATTATTAATCAGTTGACCATTGTCTAATTTTCCATATATGTTGGCAGATTTTAGTTAGAAATAGAATTGATTCTGTCTGTGTGGGCTATAGCAATTCAACTGTATGTTATCTGTTCCTTGTGATTTATTCCTCCCAATTGCTTTGAGTGTAGCTTTCACTTCACTTTCCAGATTTGCACTTTGTTTTCATATGATTCTTCTTCACATGTGTCATTCATTCTTTCATCTCTTTTATATGCCTCCTCTCTATATTGTTTCCATCATCTTTTTACAGTCAGCCCTCCCTACCCATGGATTTTTTTATCCATGGATTCAAGCATCCATGGACTTAAAATATTTTTTAAAATATATAAATTCCCAAAAGCAAACCTTGATTTTGCCATTTTATATAAGGGAAACCATGTTAATATTCATTGTATTTAATGGGACTTGAATATCCATAGATTTTGGTATCCATGGGGTGGGTGGGTCATGGAACCAAACCCCAGCAGATACTAAGTAGTTCATCCTGAACGTGCAATTTGTTCCTCTTCTGATCATAGAGCATACCCATTCTTGGTTTGAACTTCACTTTGAATTTCCAGATCTTGTGGAAGAGGTCCCTCATTCTTCTTTTGTTGTTGTTGTTGTTTTCCATATCCCTGCATTGATTCTTACACTAATTCTCTTTATCTTTACTCACTAGTCATTGAACAGTTGCATTAACAGCCCTGGTTCTGTTCCTGTCTCCCTTTTTATTTTTCTTCTCATCTTCTTTTATGGCTTGGAGTATTTCCTCTGTTATCCATTGCTTCTTCGGGCTTTTTTTTTTTTTTGGCCATAGATAGTGTCTTTTTGCATTCTTCTTTTATAATGTACCTGGCAGTGGCATTTGACCATAGTTCTTCTAGTTCCTGGTCTATTATACTCAATAAAGCACATCTGTTACTCACATGCATCTATTACATATACTCTTAAAGAAATGGGACTGTCAATATGTTTGATTGTCCTGATGAGAAACCTATAGTCAGGGCAGAGGCTATTGTAAGAACAGAATATTGAAAAACAGAATTGTTCCTGGTTGGCAAAGATGTCAGGCAAGGCTACATTCTATCACTCTACTTGTTCAACGTCTATGCAGAAAACATTATACGAAGAACACATTTAGACTCAGAAGAAGGAGGAAGGAAAATTGGAGGAAGGAACATCAATAATGTAAGATATGCAGATGATACAATGCTACTAGCAGAAAACAAACACTTGGAACAATTACTAAGGAAAGTTAAAAAAAGAAAGCTCAAAGTTAGGCTTAATGCTGAACATTAAAAAAATAATAATGACCACAAAGGGTTTACATAAATTTAACCTAGACAATGAAAAACCAGAAATAGTCAAATATTTCTCATGGATCAGAACAGAGATTGCACTCAAGAAATCAGAAAACAATTAGGACAGAGAAGGTCAGCTATGAAAGAACTAGACAAAATCCTAAAATGCAAATATATAAAACTGAAATAAGGATAGTCCAAGCCATTGTTTTCCCCATCACCATGTACAGATGTGAGAGCTGGACAGTGAAGAAAAATCAACTCATTTGAGATGTGATGCTGGAGAAGAAGAGTGCTGGAGAAGAATGGACGGCCAGAAAGTCAAACAAGATCAGACCTGAACACTCTCTAGAAGCCAAGATGACCAAACTGAGACTGTCGTACTTTGGCCCCATCATGAGATGACACAACACAGTGGAAAAGGCAATAATGCCAGGAAAGGTGGACAGTAGCAGAGAGGATGGCTGCATGTTAGATGGACAGAAACAATCAAGGGGCTTGACTTGAACCTGCAGGACCTGAGAAGAGCAAATGAGGACAGCATGGCTTGGAGGTGTCTTACTCATGGTTTCTCCATGAGTTGAGGTCAACTCAAGTGCAGTTAACAATAACAACGAAATGTCTGTAGACCAGGTTCCTTTGATAAGAATAGGAGCAGCAGATGGTAAAAGAGCTGGTAACTCTAGTAGCAGTGGAACTGGTCAGCAGTAGACATAAGGAGAGCCCACTTTCTTAGCATTTTCTAAAATGTTTAAATGGGAGCTGTTTCTAAAATCATTTTAAAACTGCAGTTTTTAAAAAAAACAAAGCCGTAATCTTAAATGCCATCCTTCAGCCAATGCTAAAACAGATTGCTCTGGAAGAGTAGTTTGGGTCCATCTTTTAGTCAAGTACAGATCTCCCAGCTATCATCATGCATTGGAGGGCTGTGTTTATAATTGGAAGTTTAAAGCTCTCCTACTCTCTTTCTTTTCTGTATCCAAGAATGACCTACTATTTACATTTATGGATTTGCTCAGTAAGATATCTTGGTTTAATTCAATAAGCAGATGAGATACAAATTATCAAGATATAAAAGGCCAACATCAATCTAATGAACTCCATAAACACTGGCAAATTTTGCCCATATTTATTTTTGGCTGGATTGACCAAACAATTATTCAATGAAACACACATTGGTCCCACCTACTTCTGGGTGGTCTGTCTCACCAAGAATGAAAAGTCTGGGTATAAATGGTAAGAGGACTGGTTCTTCTTAGGCTTAGCAATGAGCTGTTACAGGCCACATACTGTTTAGCCCAGGTGCCAATCTCCAGATAATAATAATAATAAGAAGAAGAAGAAGTGTAACAGAAATTTCAGGAAACTTAAAAATCTAGGATTGACAGAACAAAAGAATTGGCAAGAGGACCTAGTAATTGAAAATCCATAAGTTTATTTCCAATTGTCGACAAAGGAAAACAATGAACTCAGTGGAATTCAAGTTCCAAAAAGCTGAGGCCCCGAACAAGACAAAATGGCTCTTTTTATATTATTCAAGACAAAGAAGCTTCTTCAATACACCTGATTGGCTAATTACAATTTAAACATACAGAATTCTTACAATCAGAACAGAAATACATGCATACATTAAAACTGCATCATCACTCCTTACCCCCTCCTTTAGGAATTCAGTAGCTTTCCTTCTAACCTTGCTTCTGAATGTCAACTACAGTATGTATCCTTATCTCAGTAGTTTATGTTATGTCTTTTTACTGGTGCCAGCTTCCATCCAGGTCAAGTTGCACTCATTATTCCTTTGCTCTAGTTTTTCCAAACTCCAAGCCTTTATTTCAAAAACCATCTCTCTGGCTGACAAAGGTGACTCCATCTTTCTATAGCTTTTTTATTTCAACAAGGAATTTCCACCGCAGAAGAAGTTTTATTTATATTGTCCCGCCTCTCCCGATGGATCGAGGCGGGATTACAACAGAATTATACAAACACAATGATACTAATAACAGTTATTTAAAATCACAATATAAAACATATCTCATCTAAAAATAATTGGTACAATCTAAAAATTTATCACAGCCTGAGGTAGACTCCTGATCGGGAGGTAGCAAACTTGTTGAATCTATAAAAGATCAAGAGGGTACGCTTGCCGGAAGAGGTATGTTTTCAGCGCCTTTTTGAAGGCGTCCAAGGTGGGAATGAGTCAAAACTCTTCCGGAAGGTTGTTCCAAATCGTTGGGGCCCTAGCCAAGAATGCTCTCTGGTGAGTAGATGTTACTCTCACCTTGGGGTGTTCAAGTAGGTTCTTCCCAGATGTTCTGAGAGTGCGGGGCGGATTATATAGGGATTTAAAGGTGATCACCAACACTTGAACAGATGAACTTGGCTGTGAGTTGCATCACGTAGGATGTGTGCTTTGCCACAGCATCAACTACTGGATGCCAGACAAATCCAAGTACAATGGATTCTGAGAAGTCTGATGCCAGGTTTACTAGTGCCAGGGTTTCCCAATGATTAAATACCTTATTAGCACTTCGTGCTGGGTTGCAGCTAAAAGAAACAGGAGCTGATAACCCAGAACTCCTATTAAAAGAACCTGTCCTGTATAAAAGACACAACAGTGTTTTTTAAATATGATGATTGTGTCTGGCAGCAGTACTAGTGTGCATGGTAAAAGGTAAGCATACACTTGGCCAGTTAATATGATCTTATTGTTTGGAAAGAAGAGAGAGAAGAAAAATTTGCAATGAGCTCTGCATGTCTAAAATATGAAGTACTACTCTTTCGAGTCTGTGAGAAACCTTCCCAGAGCAACATTTCTTGAAAGTTCAATTTCTGGGCTTTAAATGAGCTAAGATTGCTGAGCAGATATTCTGCAAAAGAAGCAGTGATCCAGTAGGGGGAAAGCTGGGGGCCACAACTGGACCAAAGGGCAGCGGTTTCGCCAGTCTTGGGGGGGCGTTTCCACTTGCGATTTAAAACTATTTTAAATACAGCAATTTGTTTTAAAACGACTCAAAATACAGCAAGTGTTATCCCGCTTTTCAAATTGCTTTATTTGTATCGTTTCCATTAACGTAATGTTTTATTTTGTTTTGCTGTAATTGACACAGTATCGTTCCCATTCATGGATGAAATGATGTGTATTTAAACCAGCTTTATTACTTTTTCGTTCACATTCATTTGTTTCAGCTATGAATGTCATGTCAATCAAAGTGACGTCATCATGACGTCACAATACTTTGGAGTAACTTGCATCGATGTAGCCTGTACCACTATGGGGATGTTTTTAATTCGTATTAAATTTCGCGTTTTTTTTTAAAGAGTCAATGAGGAGGCGCTTAAGCTCTTAAGAATCTAAGCGCCTAAGCTCTTAAGCGCCTAAGCCCTTAAGAGTCCTGTAATTCCTGGTCTCTCTTACTTTTGTTATTAGCACTGATCGTATCTAGAAGCATGGACCCTCGCCAGCAGGTTGGCAAGGGAGGGAAAGATGGCGGTGGTGACAATGGATGTGGACAAAGAAAGGGCGACTCCCCCGAGCCAGCCCATCACGCTCCGCTCCTTCCATCCTATGGAACCCGAATCAGATGCCGAAACGTTCCCATTTAAATACAGCGATTCTTATATCGGCACAAGGGATAACCCGGGGTAAAACCTACTTTTTTTGCGCCGGTTTTTAGGCTTCTGGTCCGGTTTAAATGTTTGGATTCGAATCAAATTCGAATCACTGTGGGAACGATAGAGGGTAAATCTAGAACTGTTCTAGAGTTAATTCGAGATTGAGTGAGAATGATACACCCTGGATTCGCTTTGTAAACCGGTATATAAGCGAGTGGGAACGCGCCCCAGGAGACTTTATTGGAACAGTTTGAGTCCCAAATTCTCAAGCCTGAATTCTCTGCTACATTGCAATCTTTCCACTGCACATAGCTAGAGACTGGTGATGCATCCTTTAGTTCAAGAGGAATTGTGACACTGACACAATCTACTCATTCTAGCTTACCTCTTCTTTATATCCACACTGCAGAATTAAAACAGTTTAATGCCATTTTAACTGCTACGGCTCTAATCTACAGAATCCTGGGATTGGAAATTTGGTGAAGCACAAGAGCTCTTTAACAGATCAGGCTACTTTCATTCAGTAGAGTAGGTACACACCAAAACTCAGACTGAAACCATCACATCTTTGACATTGAAGTTTCCCACTCCTACTGGAAGCTAGATCAGCGATCCTGTGAGGTAGAAACAAGGCATCCTGCTTCAGAAATAGCCTTACTTCACAAAGCCACAAAACATCCCTAGTCTGTGATGGCCATTGTTTCTTTTCTTTCCAAGATCTTGATCAAGTTATTATAGCACATCAAAAGGAAAACATAAAAGTTCTGCCAGGGCATACTCACTGCAACTAACACCAGCAGAGGGTATAGACAGTCTCTCCAGGTTTTAGTGAGCTAACCTGAGCTCTACGCACATCATATTATGAACGCAAGATGGTTTAATGCTAAGCTCAAGATAACACTCAATGAGGTGAATCTACAAAATGGGCAAATAAGCAATATCTCAAGCTCGAGTTAAAGCAATTGTCTTGCACACTGTGTGTTTGGATGGATTATAGCACAGAGGTTTTCTGCTCTGTGAGCACGTTATTGAAGAGTTCAGCCTACTGAGTTGAAGTCAAGTTCACTTTAAAGTCTGATCCATCTTCATCTTATGCAATAGTGGCCTTTTCCTCTAGCAAATATACCTTTATTTTTGTTTCTGGCAGGAGCCCAGGTACTGTTTTAGTCACAATAGAGCATTAAAATGCAAAGTGCCTTTCCTGATCTTATCAGAGCCTTTGACAACAGAAACTTTTTTCCCTTTCAGACAGAAGATCTATAGACTTGTGTCAGTGGAAAATGAGACTGCCACCCTTGTTTCACCTTTAACCCCAGTTCATGGTGTGCTGCCCTGGTTTATACAATTTAAACATCATGGCCTGTGTTGGTCATCTTTTGCCACAGCAGAAACCCCTGTGTTTGAGGCCTCTTTCACACTACATAGTTAAAGCATTTTGTTACCTCTTTCATTGCTATGGCTGCATCTTATGGGCTCCCAGGATTTATCATTTGGGGAGGCAGTGGAGCTCTCAAGAAGAGGATTCTAAATATGTCACAGAACTACTGATCCCAGGGTTCCATAGGATGGAACACTGTCAGTTAATGTGGGTATCCAAGTGCTATAATACTGTAGTGTGGAAGACAGGTGAGTGTCACTCGAAATTAGCCCTCTTAATCTCACCATGGAAGGGTCTGGATATCTGTCCAGGGCCCTAAATCCCAGAGGGCATCATGCAGCTACCCAAAAATGTGCCCCCTTAACTGCCATCCAAAATTGTAATCCAGATAGGCAGAAAAGAAATATTGATGGTGATTTTTTAAAAATGCCACAACAGCTACCAGATCAACCAGCAAGTGACCAGAAAGAAAAATCTATAATTGCTATATGCATTCAGTCTCTGAAAGAAGTCTTGCATGCACACATCACTTCATCCTTGGGGTTTTGCTTTTCTTCATAGAATATCGGGCTCTCTTTTGCTAGATGGGCACATCTCAGCAGCAGCAAGGTTGCCAATGAATAGGCATTGAGTGAACAACGTCCTGGATTTTAGGGATGGGGACATTGTGATGGATTCCCTCTCCATGTCAGAACTAGCAGCAACCCTCCCTGTACTCCATAAAAACTTATTGGGGTTGTTCTCACCGGCTTATACTCCGTGTTACAAATCGAATCCAAGGTATAGCGTTCCTATTAGAAACCGAATTAACTCTAGAACAGTTCCAGAGTAACCCGCAATCGTTCCCACTAAAATCCGAATCGTAAAGCGGATTTTTATTTAATCCGTGTTAATGGCATATAATCCAGATTAAAAAAATAGAAGGCTTGAACCTACTTTTTCCTTGATTCGGGATAAGATTCGGAGTACAGTATTTAAATAGGAACGTTTCAGCCTTTGAATCGGGTCAAGTGGATGGGAGGAGCGGAGCGCGATGGGCTAGCCTGGGGGTGTCACCCTCTTTGGTCTCTTTCTGCATCGCCAGCGCCATTTTCTTCCATTCGCATAATAGCCTTTCCTCCGGTGGATTGCAACCTCCCCTCTGCTCCTCTTTCATAGACCGATGTGTGAGGAGAGCCATTGAACACCATTTTTAACTATTCTTTTTTTCTTTTTCACCTCTGCCTGAGCAGCAGATGGGCTTTCTCTCCCCATGGGGCAGCCAAAGCGAATTTGGGGCTATCGAGGCTCTTTGTAGAGGAACTATGGGATGGCTCCCAAGAAAGCCCTGGGAGCAATCTTCCCCAAAGATTCTCTCCCCATGGGGTGGCCAAAACGAATTTGGGGAACCGAGGCTCTTTCCAGAGGAACTGTGGGATGGTTGTGTTTGTTGTGTTTGGCGGGGTACAGACCGCCGCTGGCTAGTCCGTGGGGGAGCCGGAGCCTCCACACGGCGCGGCTCCCCTGCGGACTGAAAAAGAAGCTCCAAAATGGAGCTTCTTTTCGAGTCGCGTTTGCGACGTAGCGAGGCGCCAGGGGCGCACTCGCTACGTCACAAGGGACGCAACGTGTACGGACACTCAGCGTCCGATACGCAAAGATGGCGCCGGCCATGTAGAAGGGCCGACGCCATCTTGTACAGACAGAGTCCATACTAGGCCCAGGGGCGTCTAAAAGAGACGCCCCCTTTTTAAAATGAGACGTCCTCCGGACGTCCCAAATGCCGGTGCAGAAAGCACCTTTGTGAGACATTTATCCTCTTCTGCCAGAGAGTGCTGGTGCCATAATAAACTACCATTCCCTAGCACTGAGTTATGGCAGTTAATATGGGGAGACACAGAAGAGGACGAATAAGCGCCTCCTGATTGGCTCTTTTAAAAAAAAACAACTGCGAAATTTATAACGTATTAAAAATGGCCAGGTAGTGGGAACGCAGGTACAGGCTATATCGGTGTATGTTACTCCGAATTAATGTGACGTCATGATGACGTGCTTTGACTGACAGCCAAAACAAGTGAATGTGAATGAAAAAGTAACAAAACCAGTTTAAATATACACCGATTCATCCTTGAATGGGGACGAAACAGGGTCAATTACAGCGAATTAAAATAAAACGTTAAGTAAATGGGAACGAAAAAAATAAAGCAAATTGAAGAGCGGGATAACACTGGCTGTATTTTGAATCGCTTTAAAATGAACTGCTGTATTTAAATTCGTTTTAAATCACAAGTGAGAACAGCCCCTTAGAGTTAGCAGCAAGCCCTTATCAAAAGGTCAGAAAAGGTCTGACTAGTAAAGCCAACTTCAGACAAAAATGAAAATCTAACACACATACATCAAATAAAAGCAATAGAAAGTTCTAACTCCTCCCCTCCAGATTTTGCAGGCACATTGTTCTCAAGACAATAGTTAAAATATAAAAGTTTTTCAAAACAATTATCTCTTGTTGATGTTTTCTCTTGTTTTTCCCAGAGCATTTGTTAACTCACATAACAAACCTATAAAGACTTCAAAGTAATATTGATAAACATCTTAGAACATTCTTTTCCCAGGTCATTAGCACTTTCAATTAATGTAGACTATTTCTCTGCAGCTGTTTTAACTTAAACATTTAACACATTTCTAAGACATTTTTTAAACAATTAAAACCTATAAAATCACACATTTTATATTCATCCACTAAACACTTTTCTGACCTTTCAGTATAACACTACTAGAATATCCCAGTAATATTTCTTTTATTAACTCCATCATTAAGCAAATGTATTAAACCTTATAAAACCTTAACTTATAAAACCAATTTCTTTATTCTTTAAACAGGCAATGATGGTCTTTGATATCAACCAATCTTTGATATCAACTA
>NC_056523.1:111506467-111520116 GCF_019175285.1 Sceloporus undulatus | reverse complement strand
GATTTTTCAATCTGGATACCTTTTTAATAGACAGGTAACAATAGATATTTACATCAAAGTGTCATTCATCACCTTGATTTTATGATTTAGTATATTATTGCTGGGGAGCATGAAGTGAGGCTTGATGAAAATGCTGAAAGCATGGAATCACAGTGGATACACTGCCAGTTAGATTAAATCTGGTAACTGGGCTTGCTGGGCTGGAGGTTTCCTCCATGTGATGACACATTCCTCATGAAACAAATGATCTCTTTATGTGGCATTTGTCTCTGGGATCTTTCATCCCCTCCCAATCAGAGTCACACAGACTGGATCCATTTGGCACTTCCTCTGCATGAAAAGTAAGGGAGTGGAAGTGGCAATAATGGCAGTGCCTACACAAACTGAGAAAACAGATATTATGACAATTGTCTGGGAGCAAACCATCAGATATGCTGGACTTGCTGTCATGGATCTCTAGAATGAAGCTGTGCAAGTGCTATCACCACTAGCCCATTATGAAATTACAGTAGAAAATAAGGAAAAATATATTACAGCAGGTCCTTGGTATCCACTGCAGTATGGTTCCAGGACCCCCTCATGGATGCCAAAATCCATGGATGTTCAAGTACAATAAAATACAATGGATATTAAAATGATTTCCCTTATATAAAATGGAAAAATTAAGGTTTGCTTTTTGGAAATTATATATTTTTTTAATATTTTAAAGCCATGGATGCTTGAATCCATGGATAAAGAATCCATGGATAGGGAAGGATGACTGTAAACAGATGATGGAAGCAATATAGAGAGGAGCATATAAAAGAATACGTGGATATGGGAGGGCATATTGTATAATTATATAAATTCCTTCTCTAGATAGGCAGGAGTGAAGAACCTCTTCTATAGTTGAAGTCCACTTTCTGTGTGCCAACTGTGTACACAAGATGTTGCAATGAAGTTTACAGGTCCCCCTTTCCTTTTTGTTCTCTTCCATGGGTAAAGTAATAAATTGTGACATCTGAAGTTCTGTTCTCTGTAACCCAAGCCTTGTAAAAATCAGTCCCAAAAAGCCAAAAGGAGAATCTTTCCATAACTTTGTTTATTCATCCTTCTCTCCCTCATGTTCTTCTAACAGCTGAGGAGGTTCTAACAGCTGAACAAATTCAGAGTGTTAACAGGAAAAGACACAATCTAAATGTGTGCATAAACTTGTAATGGCCTCTGTTCATCCTTCCTTTACAGGGCCCAATTTTATTTTGTTTTGTTTTTCAAGAGCCTGAATTTCAGAGAGGATTTGAGACATGAACGTGGCACTGAAGTCCTCTCAAGATGGCTGCTTTTAAAATAGGAAATAATGTTGCTTGCTTTTTTTGTATATTTGTAAGGATAGAGCCAGCATGGTGTAGTGATTTGAATGTTGAACTATGACCCTGGAGACAAGAGTTCAATTCCCAGCTGGGCCATGAAACCCATTGGGTGACCTTTGGCAACTCACATGCTCTCAGTCTCAGAGGAAGGAAATGGCAAACCTCCTCTGAAGAACTCCTGCCAAGAAACCTCTATGATAGGTTTGCCTTAGGATCGCCATAAGTCTGAGGCGACTTGAAGGCACACAGCAACAACAACAATAACAACAACAACAACATGAACAATACAGTGATAACATAGAAAAAAAGATACCATCAGGAACTGGAGATGAAATAGCCCCCATTCTTTCTGTCCTCCACTTGAGTGACAAGTTGAAGGAGATTTCATCATTTTTAGGGTGGGCTGTGAAATTCATACAAAGTTTGGGGATTTATTGTTGTTAACATCAATTATGTTGGTTCCTCTTTCTTTTGAATTCTTTCAGACATTATCTGTGGTGGCAATAAAATAGATACTGCCATTGGTGGCTCTTACCTCCTCTGTTGCTCCTGAAATTGTGCTAACATTCCCTCCTCCTAAAATTTCCACAGTACTTTATATTTTGAAGCTTTCTTCTACAAAAAGCAATGTTGTTGTTGTCTGAACGAATGGGAGTAGCTACTTTAAAGTGTTTTGACAAAGAATGCTACTCAAAGGTGATTCATTGATGATGTACCTGGGTTGCTCAGTGATGGCATTGTTACCTAGAAACCATCTAGAACTGTAGGAGTGGCCCATTATTTGAGAACTTCATTGTGCAGATTTACATAGTGAATAAGCAAAGCCTCTATGTCCCTCTGCCAAGCCATCTCTTTTGGGAGAAAACATCCGTTGGACTTCTCAGGCCATAGGGAGGCTAAAGGGGAGAGTGTTAAGGAAGTCATAGACAATGGAGAAGTTACTTTTTTGGATGATAACTCTCAGATGCCCTCAATCTGGCTGGGGGATTCTGGAGAACTGTAGTCCAGAAAGTAACATTTCCAGGCTCTTGGAGTTATTGTCTCCTACCTCTTTAGGTTCTGTGCAGGGGACTCTAATGTCTTTGAAATGCCTTTAAATGGGCTAGAGTTGTTAGTCCAAATGTACATATGCCTGAGATGGTTCACATTCTTCTGTGCTAATGGACCATAGCTGCGCCTTCAAGTTGCTGGCTCATTTTCTTACAAAGTCCCACTGCTGGGACTCATGATTCCTTATTGGACTCAGACCAAGAGATTCACATATCAACTTAGATTAGTGCTTCCTTTTCCTCCTTTCTTTCATTGCAGATTTCTAATATACTTAATAGATTTTCATATTTGGAAGATGATTTCTGAGATAAAATTTTGTCCTTGGACTTTTTAATCTCCTTCTTTGTGCTAACTGTTGTAGAACAGAAAAAGATCTCCTGTTCCAATATGCTCTAAGAAAGGTCAGATTGGAGAGTTGTTGGTATATGTACTTGCTTTGGATATGAGAAGGGGATTTGCCTTTCCAGCTGATGTAATTTAATCAAATGCTGCTGCAACTTTTGAAGAGCTGCTCCTTCTATGCTCTAAAAATGTTCAGAATGAAAGGTTTTGCAACATACCCACATTTGGATGCAAACTGCTAACTGAAAGAAATACTCATTGAAACTTTTTGCCTATTAAGTTTCCATTTGGTTCAAGGAGATCACAGGAGAAATATCATAGCCCAGAATTTGTGTGTTGAATAAACACATAAAAGGTAGAATGAATATAGTGGGGACAAATTATTACTTTTGAGGCAAAATTCTAACTATTACAGGTTTTTTTAACAGTCATGTGTGTGTCTGTTTTGGGCCACAGCTTCCAAAATTCCATGGGCAGTCAGGCAACTGAATGCCACTGGATTTTTAAAATGTAAATTACCCAAGTTGTGATTTCAGGATGTCCCACTGACAAAGCCAGCTAAGAATGTGTGAGGTTATTGTATCCTGATTTTTAATTTTAAAAACAGCATTATGAGATGGGCTATCGGGTGTACAAGAATGCTTCTTTTTCTAAGGTTCAGCAGCGATGGTAATCTGGATTTCTTGAACCCAAACCCAAGATTTTAGCCGTCCCACCACAGCTGCTTTCTTCAAGTTTTCAAACAATGGTGGATACTGCTCTTTTCAAATGTCTATTTACTTGATGACATTTCATTACAGAGAACATACTTTCATTTTATATTCACAATTTTCAAAAAACCGAGCAGAACAACCCTTGTATATATTTGGCAATGATTTCTTGTTGAGCAGTATTACTGCTCTGGAAGACACTGAGTTCTCTTCAAATATCCTTTTCATTCTTTATTTATTGCACTTTATTGTTCCATAAAGTTATGTACCCCTTTCCCCATTACCAAACTTAATCTCTTCCACAAGTTTTGTTGCTATGTCCCTTCCAGCTAATTTTGACTGATGGCAACTCTATCATAGGCTTTTCTTGAAAACATTTATTCAGAGGAGATTTGCTTTCCTTTAAGGCTGAGAGAGTATAACTTCCCAAAGGTCACCCAGTGCGTTTCCATGGCTGATGGATATTTGAACCTGGGTCTCCCAGAGATTCAGTCCAACATTCAAGCTACTACATCAGACTGACTCCCTTGTATCCTGACAAGCATTACCACATCTGGGGCATGGAAGATCAACAAATGCTCTTTTATCCCCATCTTTGTTTTGAAGTCAGCTTTTTCATACCTCTAAACACCACCAGACAGAATCACAGAAACATAGAGCTGGAAGTGATTATAAGGGTCTTCTAATCTATCTTCCTGTCATGGAGCAAAGCACAAGTAAAGCACTCCAGAGAGCTGGCCGTCCCAGCCTCTGTTTAAAGATATTCAAAGACAGATGAGATTTATCGCCTGGCGTTCTGAGAAACGTTCTCATCACGTGATGAGAACGGAACACATTTGAGTATACCGCCACGTATGTGTTCCAATCGGGTTCTCAGAACGTTTAAATGTGTTCCACATGTGTTCCAGGAGGGTACAGATCGAATGTGTTCCCAGAGAGCTGAAACGTGATGAGGACGTTCCACGAGGTGTGTGCGGTATTCTTATCCGTTCCTCAAATCCGTTTCTCATCCTCGCCGTCTCCTTGATTGGGCTGAATGAATGACAGGCAGGGAGGGGGAGGCGGCAGCAGCAGGGAGGCGAGCGACTGCAGTGATGGAAGTGTGTGTGTGTGTGTGTGTGTGTGTGTGTGATGGGGGGGAAAGAAGAAACGAGGAAGAAGGAAAAAGGAGGAAAGGTGGGACAAGGAAGAGAAGAGGAAAGCAGGGAAGAGGAGAAAAGAGCGAGGGAGAGGAGACCAGAGCGGAGAGCAAGAGGGGAGGGTCTGGCTGCTTCTGCGGGAGGAGGGGGCTTCTAGTGTCCTGTTCAGCAGGGCTCCTGTGCTGTCACAATGCAGGAGGCAGGATGTCCAGGCCTTCTCCTCCTTTCCAGGAGGGAACCCACAAAAAGCTCCTCTGTTTGGAGCACCACACAAAAGCAAGCAACAACTCCCAGAATGCATAGCAAAGAGCCAGACACGAGTTTAAGCGGGGAGGGAAGCTACACCCTGAAGGCACACATTACATGCACACACACAGAGCAAAAGGGTGTCTCAAACAAATTTTACAATACAAAGGTTTTCTAATGTTTAGGTGTAATCCCCTTTCTTATGATGATCAGGTTACTTCTTACTAAACGGTTAAACGTAAATATGTTAGTAAAACAAATCCATCATCAACTAACATCAAATATGTTCCTGGAGGAAGAAAATGAGGAGGAATGGGTAGATCTAATAAACACTTTTCTCCCTTAAAAGCTAACCTTAATAGGCACATGGTAAAATTGTTTCCTCAATCTATTTTTTAAAGTTGTTCTAAAAGTACACAGTTGCTAGCCTTAGGATGCAAACAAATATTTGCATAGTCTATTTCTTCCCGCAGTGGCCAGAAGGTAAATTGGGTTCTATTACTAGATCTCTGAGTGATTTGCAAGTGTTTCTTGTTCCCAGTCCTTTAACAGTAGCAACACCACCACGATCCTTTTCACCTAAAGTAGGCTATTCAAATGAGGGTTGCTTGGGGTTTACCAGTTCTGAACCTTTAGGCTAAGAATGTGCTCAAAGGGAACCCATTCTTTTGCTCCTGGCTGTGGCTGATAGAACATGAAGTTCCAGTGGAAAAAATAATGGAGCAAATCTGACAAGCCTGAAGTCTGGCCATCCATCTTTTTCAGTTTCCCACTCTCCATTTCATCAATATTCAGGAAAGTGTAGTTTGAAACATGCATTTTGAACCTCATAGAGGCCATGAAGCTCAAGGGGAGGGGGCAAGGTACTTCTTTAGGATTTGTGGCTGGGGCAACATGTCACTTTCATAATAGCTTTTGGGGGGGACATTATTTGGATTTCTTTCTTTTTCAGAACTTCTTTTATGTTAGGCTTGAGTGTGAATTATTAATGGATTGTTTAATCTTACTGTATACTTAATACTATGAGATGTTTAGGCTATTTCTATGACTATTTGTAATTGTTATGGAATTATCTAGAAATGTTGCCGTATTTGATTATGTAAAAAATTCTTCTGATGTTACTCTAAGCTGTTTGGGGCTTGGTTTTACAATGGAAAAGCTACAGGCAAACAAAGTAATGTAGTGTGATGACGACTTGTGTGATGTGAGTTGTGGCTGAGAAGTGGCTAACAGGCAAAGGGTTAAGCACTTCTCCCCTGCAACATTTGCCTGATTCTTCCAAGCTACCCTCCCTGAAACTTGCCTTTCCTTAGCTGCCCTATAGTGAAATCTTCTATCTAGAGCTTTGAGAGCTGTGAATGACCCCTATATTTGTTAGTTCAGTTCCACAAATCATAACCTCAGACCTTTCATTGTTTTGTTTTAAATTTGATTTCCCGCCCTTTACCTTTTCCCCCACCCCTTTCTCTTCCCACCTTTCTTTTGCCAATCTATTATCTCCCTACTTAATGTTTCTTCTTTTTTTAAAAAAACTTCCCCTATCCCACAAACTACCTCCACTGTAGAATGATTTCATACCATTTCTACAGCAATCATACACCAATGGCATTCCTCTCTCCTCCAGGCGCTGATAGGATACCATCCATTTGAAGGGCAATACATGACAATCATGTCAAAGGGGAAACCTTTACCTTTTTTACCAAGTTTTACTGCATCTAGACATACATTTTATGTAACAGATGTATAATTCATTTTTCAGGCCTTTATCAATTGTGTTTTCATGGACACGGTGTCTTCAGGAGATGGGAATGGAACACATGCTTTTGATTGTACCCATGTCCATGAGAATTCACATAATGTCAAGAGAACAAACTGAGGAGACTGTCCAAAGAATCAGTGTTTAGCTTTCTTAATCTTTGTTCTTTTCTTGGCAATTTTCCTAATGCTAGCTGCTGCTTTGCCAGTAACACAGCCTAACCACAAGTAAACCTTTCTCCATCACATTTACAAGCAAGGGATGACACTCTTAATGGCCTTTTCCAACCAAGCAGAGATACAATCCCTTCTGGAAAGGCTTCAAAAAGATGTTGCCCTGATTTTGGCTGATAAAGAGACACAGTAAACTAACAAGATTACAACTGATCTGTTTATGGTTTGTGTTCTGGATAGGATGATGGAGGCACATGGTTGTTCACTGGGTTGTTTTGGAAACTGATCACTCTTTCTGAAGCCTAGAAATGATTTTAGTTATTAATCTACCTATCTATTGAACTAGATCTAACTCATCCTGTATCCAATGTGGCATACAAGTAAAATTATAAACAATTTATAACAGTTTCATTCAATAAACAATAAATAGACAAAAAATAACCAAAAAATAAAGACAAGGTCAGCTTTAAAACTCACCCAGAATTAGGGTTAGAATTAAGGACAATTCTCTACCATGATGTAGCTAAAGAGAAGGTGTGATGACAAAGGCGGGTTACAGACGGGCAAAAAGGGGTGTGCTCATGATGTCATGAAAGTATAGCCTTTAGACAGCCCTTACCTGAATGCCGTCATGAACGCGCCACCTGCACGCCCCAAGTGGGAAGAAGCGGCATTAAAAAGGTGCCGCTTTGTTCTGCTTCTTTTTGATAAGCGGCGTACATGCGCATCTCTGTACATAAGCTGCTGCACCGATACGCCACAATTGTCACGCCACAAATTTAAGTTGCCCATTTAAAAGCTCCATGTCTGCTGCGTCACATAATGAGTCGGGGTCCCAGGACATGCGCGGTTTGCAGTCAGGCTTTAATTGCAGCGTCAGATGTCATGCAGCTGTGGAAGCTGATTTTGTGAGAAACTGAAGACACATTCAAATAACATATCTTCTGTACGCAGCAAAGAGTCTGGTTTTTCTCCTAGAAAAACCCATCCGGTTCAAACAGGAAAAGAAATCACACATTGTAACAGAGCCGGAAGAAACAGCTGTCCACAAAGCCAGTAGTTTATAAGTAATAAGTAACAAAATATCCAAAATAGACAACTGGATTGTTTTCGAAGTAAAAGTGTGGGTGATAGCGAGGTTGCTCTATTCCTACGGGATGGCCCCCGTTTTTGAAGGTGCCCGACTTTGGAGGAATATCTTTTCCAGGTCAATAAAGAAGACAATAGAAGGGAAGCAGGAGTCCTTATGCTTTCCGATTAATCAGTTCTCCTCACCTAGGACCCTAGTGCATGGGGTTAAAGAGTGGCTTACCGGGTTCCTGAATTGCAGTGCTAATTCGGGAGGCAGAGGTCTATCACACAGAAATATCCCCGAATCCACCCCTGGTCCTGTCCCAATGTAGCCAGGGTCATCTATGCCTCTCCCATATACCATTTTTAGAAGGTCAGAAGCTTCCGTTTCTAAAAATGTCCATGGAAGGTGGCTTAGACCCAGGGGTAGGCAACTTTTTGAGCCGGGGGCCCGGGTTGCTGTCCCTCAACAACGGGGGGGGGGCCGGAGCCAAAAGAATAAATATTAAATAATTTTTTAAAAAATTAAATATATAAATAGACCAGGACAATTAGGACAAAATTTTCAAATGGAAGAACACCTTGTTTTTAAAAATGGAGACACGCGAAAAATTGCTGATTTTTAAAAATGGTTAATATAAATGCATGTTTCTGAAGGCTTCTATAGACAATTGGCCCCCCAAAGGCCGCGCGGCAAATCGCGGCAGGACCAGGCGGGGCCGTCCAAGGCTTGCCGGGCCGCAGGTTTCCTACCCCTGGCTGGGAGACAATCCGGGCCTGCATCTGGGATGGACTGGGTGGCAATTCGTGGTGATTTCCTGTGTGATGGGAACCACTGCCTCCTGAATTAGCACTGATTCGGGAAAAGATAGCCGCTCTTTTAACACCTATGGGTGATAGGGTCCTAGGGGCCTTTCTTTGTCAGGGAAGTCATAGCCTTGTTGACGACAATGGGAGGAGATTTTCAGATTTATTTAAATTATAACATTTTTGTTATAATGTGTTTGTATCTCTGTTGCCTCCTCTTGGGTGATTCCATTTACTTCTGTGTGCATTTGTGTAATGAGGGGGAGAGAGAGACAAATAGAGTGGCCATTACAGACTGTCTGATTGGCTGAACTATTCCTCCAAACAGTTGGGGTTGGTTGGGCTTGCTCCCTCCTGGCTCTCAGAGGGAGTCATGAGAGAGAGAGAGAGAGTTTTTTCTCCATCCCTCTTGGGGGTTGGAGAAAGGGTTGGTTGCTCTGCAGCCAGCCTCCCTCTCAGGCTGGAGCTGAAAGGGCCAAAGTCGCGGAAAAGGCACTGAAAAAGAGCCAGGCGCGAAAATCACACGAAAAGCTCTGAAAAGTCCCCGTTTTTGCGTGAAAGTCACAAAATTGGCAACACTGAAAGCAAGGCCTCTTGCAGGGTATATATACCAAGTGGGCTGGCAAAAACTCTGAGTGGCAGATGTCTTGAAGACCTGCTCTCTAGGCTAAGCCAGGCAGGGAGGCGGGGAGGGTGGCACACAGCCATGGGGAGGGCTGGAGCTGCCTCCAGGGCCTTGCTGGGGGGGGAGGTTCCAGGGGAGGGGCCAAACTGGGGTGGGACCGTGTGGCCCCGCCCCAAACTGGGAAAGTTCTGCCCCCAGGTGGGATATGGCAACCCTATGCCTGTTTATCATATGTTAGGAAGGATGTCACTGTTACTTAGCAACAACACTGACTCTGCAGAGAATCACCTTGGAATGGGATGTCTACACTTTTTCTTTGCTTTGCTGCACAGGCCAAGACCAAATAACAGTTCTTGTATGCATTAAACATCCTATGTTAAAACAAACAAGCAAAAAACCCAGTCTGCCTGGTGCACTGGAAAATCCACTGGGGCAACATGAGCTGCAAAACTACTATCATGACACAGAGGCAAATGCAATGTGCTACAGAACATGAGAGACATGGTGAATTGCCCTGTAAACAATGTAGGGTCAGCCTGGTGCCTAGTCAGGAAGTTGCTTTTGGATTGTTGGTTCCTACCTACCTCCTACTGGGCCACCTTATGGCTTTGCAGCCTGCCAAATGTCAGCGAAGTAAACATCCTGCAGGCAATGGACCAGCTACACTGCCAGGTAAAAATGTTATTTAGTACAATACACACAATAGCAGGCTTCCTTCAGTACTTGAGCTCTTTCAGAGAACAGTTTCCATGAGCCTAGCCAGAAAAAAAACAACCCAAAAACAAAACCTGGTTATTTCTTTCATCCTGTTTTTCTCCCTTGTGCTCTTCTGCCAACTTTGTCATCTGTATTAACCTTTTTATTTCCACTTTCATTCCTCTTTTTTTAGCTACTACTGCTTCTCCTTTCTCTTTTCTCCTTGCCTTTCCCTGTTTTCCTTCCCATCAAAATACTTTTATGGCTGCTGTCTTCTGGGGCCTCCTCTCCCAATTAAAAACAATAAAAATATTTTGCTACCACAGGTCTTGCAAATAATGTCAGCCTTCTGCTGATCCATATGCATCTCTCCACAGTGCTTTTCAGCATGTGAGCGACCAGTTAAAAGTGGCCTCTTATGTAGTAGAAAGTACACACCTTCCTCTTAAAACAGCATTTCTCTACTTCCTGAAGTTACTCTAACCTAGGCTTATTTTTGCCTTTCTTGACTCACAAGATAGCACTGAGCTATGACGTTATATCATACCCGTCCAGGACTAAGCCAGAATGATAAATGACCTCTCCTTTGGTTTAATAGAAAATCATCATTTAGAAAAGTCAATACCCTGGCCAAGATCAGTAGTATTACAGAGCTTAGGAAAATCTAGCTCTAAGATCATCAGAGTGAAGAGTGAAGAAGATGGAGAAAGGCAGGATCAAGCTGAGCGGGAAACAAGTAAAGGCAGAAGCATTAAGGCTTTACAGGGGTTAGAAATGAGGTCATATCATGTACCATGCTGACTGAATCAATGAGCCCATATAACTCTTCTGTTATATATAATACACCTGGATTATGGGTTGCCTCCAGGTTTGAGGTGCCCTGGGCAAGTGACCTCTGTTCAAAATTGAAAAGTGTTAATATTTTTGGATTACACTTCCTGGAATCCTCTAGCCAACATCATCAGTGGTCTACTGGCTAGAGAATTTCTGAAAGCAATAGTTCAGAATTTCTTCAAACACTGATTCCAGGGGGTCTTCTTTGTCAATGGGACCTCTTGGGCCTATCTGGTAGAAACAGACACTAGAACTCTGAGCATCAATGCAGCTATAGCTATTATTTTGAATTCCAGAATGTCCCAGAATAAAACTATGCTATGGACTTTGTTGGAAATTAATATACCAACTAGAACCAGCCACTCAGTGCTGCTTAGAGCACAGAACCATTTATATTAATGAAGAGGACATGCAAGTGTAACAGTGGGCACAACAGAGTATTGTGGCCATGACATCTGCTCATAGTCCTGTGGGAATTCAAGCTGGTATGATACCATTGCAAATAGCAACAAATTTTTCTTATGTCAGCAAAAAAGGTACCACAAAGATACGCTAGGTATGATCTTCCTTGGCTAAACTATGGAGTTATATGTGTTCCATATGTATTTGTTTGAGAATATGAATATGCAATTTTTGTGAGAAACTGAAGACACATGGCAAATAAGCAGATCTTCTGTACGCAGCCAGAGAGTCTGGTTTTTCCCTATAAAAACCCATCCGGTTCAAACAGGAAAAAGAAATCACACATTGTAGACAAGAGCACAGGAAGAAACAGCTGTCACAAGCCAGTAGTTTATAAGTAATAAGTAACAAAAATATCCAAAATACAACTGGATTTTTCGAAGTACAATGTGGTGAGACAGGTGCTCTATTCTACAGAGGATGGCCCCCAGTTTGAAGGTGCCCTATCTTTGGAGGACTATCTTTTCCAGGTCTAATAAAGAACAATAAGAAGGGAAAGCAGGAGTCTTTATGCTGTCTATTAATAGCAGGTCTCCTCACCTAGGACCCTATTGCATGGGGTTAAAAGAGTGGCTTACCTTTCCTGAATTCAGTGCTAATTCGGGAGGCAGCTGGTTTCTATCACACAGAAATATCCACCGAATCACCACCCGGGTCTGTCCCAGATGTAGCCAGGGTCATCTATGCCTCTCCCATAGCCATTTTTAGAAGTCAGAAGCTTCTGGTTTCTAAAAATGTCCATGGAAGTGGCTTAGACAATCCTGGCTGCATCTGGGATGGACTGGGGTGGCAATTTGGTGGTGATTTCTGTGTGATGGGAACCACTGCCTCCTGAATTAGCACTGAATTCGGGAAAGATAAGCCGCTCTTTTAACCCTATGTGATAGGGTCCCTAGGGCCTTTCTTATCATGGAGAGTCATAGCCTTGTTTACTACAATGGAGAGATATATTCAGATTCTATTTAAATTATAACATTTTTGTTATAATTTTTTTGTATCTCTTTTGCCTTCCTCCTTGGTGATTCATTTCTTCTGTGTGCATTTGTGTAAGTGAGAGGGAGAGAGAGACATATAAATGGCCATTCCAGACTATGAGAAAAACTGGCACAAAGAAATCCAGCAACCCCTGCATCCTCTCCCCACCCGGGACATGTGAGATGCAAGGTCAAAATGTCCCATTGCTGGATTATGATGGGAAAATTAGGAAAACGGGACCCCTTCCTCCATTTAATTTTAGTGGCTGAATTTCTGGAGGCACAGAAAGCTTTGATGGGTAAAAAGACATAATTGGAAAATGTGGATATTGTAGAAAAGGGGCTGTTTGTATTTTCTCACTATCATATGAACCCTTATATGACACAGCTTCCTCTAAATGTCATTTGTGGACCAAGAGTCTGATGAAATTTAAAAGCTTGCATATACTCATAACAACCTGAGACTTGCAAATTACATGCTTTCTTAAATTCATAACAAGGAGCTACCTTTTTTAACAGGTAAGCACTTGAGGGACTGATCTACCTCATGTACAGTCCTCCTGCCCCACCTAAAGGCTTGCCATCTGCAGATCTGAGCATTCACGGATGGCTTCACCCCATTGTCCCCAATGGCAGTTCGTGTATGTGGCCGTGGCAGTGCGCCACCATTAAAAACCACAGGACTCGAGGTCTCATGGTTTTGGCATCCACGTGCAGTCTGGAACAGAACCCCTGTGGATATGGGCTAGCTGTCTAAGTTGAGGTCAGGTTTGGGGGCCAAAATTATGGATTTTGATTTAACCCATGAGTAAGTGAAGGGTAAAACTTAGGGATGTGGTGGGTTAGTGGTTAAGATGCCAGTTTTGACAATCAGAAGATCAGAAGGTTGACAGTTCAAGGCCCAAGTGCTACATGATGGGGTGAGTTCCTGTCACTAGTCCCAAATTCTGCCAGCCTAGCAGTTTGACAGCATGTAAATGGAAACAGATAAATAGGTACCACTTTGGTGGGAAGATAACAGCATTTGGGGCAGTCATCCTGGCCACATGACCACCAGAGCAGTCCTCGGACAATGCTGGCTTTTTGGCTTAGTAACAGAGATGAGCATTGTTCCCTACAATCGGTTACAACTAGACATTCATGTCAAGGACTACCTTTACCTTTTACTTTAAAACTTAGGTGCAAGTAGCAAAGGATGTAAACGATTAAGGAAAGGAACTTCCATTTATCACAATGTCAAAGAATGCACCTGTTTTCTCACCCAGGCATTCAAAAAAGCCAATAGCAGCAATGCATTGGAGAGAGTAGATGGGTTTGGTGCTTCTTTTAGGCTCTCTTGGGGTGTACTAAGCTCTCTCCTTTCACCAGTCTACTCAGGGATGCAGATGGTTCCTATTTTGATAAGCATTGAGATA
>NC_056523.1:111500745-111506442 GCF_019175285.1 Sceloporus undulatus | reverse complement strand
GAGATCAGTTATACAGTACTCACATAATCTGTGGATAAGTCAACCCAGTTTTGGGGGGGTTGGTTTTTTGTCTAAAATTTCTTAACTCATGCATGAGTATATACAGTAGGTACCTATACTGAGGGGAAATCCAAATTCCATAGAGAAAAGCAAAAACTTTGCATATACTTAAAAAAGTTTGCAAACTGTGTGGAGGTGGCAGAGTAGACACACAATTTCTGCTTTTAAAAGATATTAACAATGTTATAATAATATTATGGACTGGCCCTCCTTACTTATCAGACCTTCTTTCTCCTCACTTCCACCGGGCCTGCCGTTTGGTAGTCAAGGTCTGCTGTCTCAGCCCAGGATTTCCTCTGCCCATCTCGGATTCACCCTTTTCACTGCTGCCCCTCACTCCTGGAACCTTCTTCCCCCACAACCAAGAGCCATCACTTCTTTAACCAGCTTCAAAACGGAGTTGAAAACCATCCTGTTCAGAGAAGCTTTCCCAGGCATTGCATAATTGTCGCTTACTATTTGATGTGTCTTTGGTGCCTGTTTATCAAACATTTCCTGTAGTGCTATGTACTGTATTATGTATCCTACTTGGAGTATGTATTTTCCCTGGAGAAGATTAACCATCCATTATGAAGCCAAGCTTCAGTCCATCTGCTTGGTCCAGGCTGGGAGGTAGAGAGGAATGCTGGACCTCACCTCCCCCTGCCACTCTTCCCTTCGGCGCTTGTGTCAGTTTGGTAGATTGGAGGGCGGAGGGAAACGTCTAACTAAAGATTGGATGTAAGCACTGTGTAAATTACAGACTTCATAAATAAAGGTTAATAAAATATAATAAATTATTAACATTGTGGGTGGTGTGACATGTTAGATATTCATAATTGTTCATACTTGTGAGTTAATCTGTTCCTCTATCTTTATTCACCATGTGTTGTTTTCTTCTTTGTTTCTGGTCTGTGTATTATTATTATTATTATATATTATTATTATTATTAACCTTTATTTAAAAGCGCTGTAAATTTACACAGCTCTGTACATACAATCATTTTATGGACGGTTCCTGCCCTCAGGCTTACAACAAAAATACACGACACAAAAGGGAGAAGGGAGTGGGTGGGGGGAAGAGGATGAGGACCAGCAGTTCTCTCTACCTCTGAGGCCTGGATCAGGGGGAGGATGGACTGGAGGGGATTGGCTTCTTAATGGGTGGTTTAATCTTTCCAGGGGGGCCTGTGGAGCTGCCTGCCTCTCTAGTAGGATAATACAATAAAATAAATAGCGATACAGGAATGATTCAATAACACAGGCAACAAAGAACATCAAATAGCAAGGACAATTATGCAATGCCTGGGAAGCTTCTCTGAACAGGATGGTCTTCAACTCATTTTGAAGCTGGTTAAAGAAGTGTGATTCTTGCTCGCGGGGGAAGAAGGTTCCAGGAGTGCGGGGGCGGCACCTTCCTAACCCTAGTACGCGCAGAGCGCGTACTTTATGGCGGTTTGTAACCCGCCTATATAACCTAACATCTTGCTTCCTGCACCGTAACTTTAATAACAAAATTGATGGAATTGGTAGGATCATTGTTAAGAATTTTGTAACTGAGATTATCAGTAAATTGGCGTTCTACTTCTTGAAGGTAATCTTCCAAGAGGACAATAGCTCCCCCTTTATCTGCTGGTTTGATTATGATGTCATGTTTGGCAGCTAAAGACTGTAAAGTACTGTGCTCCTGGTAATTTAAATTATACCATGGTCTCTTTAAAAAAATTCTTTAATTTTTCATCATCTCTCAGTATGTCTTCAAAGGTGGCTATGTTATGATTTTGAACTGAGGGATTAAACTTGGAAGGACGTTTAAAAGTACACTGAAGATCATGAGGAGGTTCTCCAAAAAAGAACTGTAATTTTAGTTGTCTGATTAATCTGAAAATGTCAATTCCAGTTTGAAATGAATTATAATTAGGGGTGGGTACAAATGAAAGGCCTTTATTCAGTAATGAATGTTTTTCTTGAGTTAATGTGTAGGAAGACAAAAAGCAAGGACCTAGACCACTAGGTCCTTGCTTTTTTTCTTTGATTGACTCTATTTGCATGGACCTGTTTGAGTGGATCTGCGTGGTAGTGAACCTGTCTGTAAAAAAACATCATCAGAATGATCCTCCCTGGTAGATGTGTTCTTCAGATGACTCTCCTTCTGAAGGAAAACTAGATCTTTCTACAAAATATACTTTTTTTAATGGAAGAACTCTTGAGCCAAGGATAAACTCTTTCATTAATGTAATCATCTTGCTTGATTTTTATTTTATTTTATATGCCTTGAGCTCATTGGAAAAAGCATTTAACTCCTTATCCAAAGTTTCCATGCATTCTTGTATATCCTGGGTAGAGTGGTCTTGGGATAATTTAGTAATTGTTTCTTCAATCTTAAGTTTAGTATTGTCTAATTCTGTATTGAGTCTATCCACCAAGAGTAACGTTAAGTCTAAGGAACACTTATTAAGAATAGCTGCCCATTTAGTCTTAAAGTCAACATCACTGGTAAATAAACCTGAACTTTTTAGTATTCTAAGTCCTCTAGGAATACGAGCTGTGTTGCTGTATTCAGCTAAAGTAGAGACATGCAAATCCATTCTAATATGTTGTATGTTCACTGAATAAAGATCTGTTTGACAAAATGCATGTTTTATTAGCATCATTAAACACAAAGGTATGTTTCCATTCAGCCATGCTCACCTAATATCCTAAGAAAATCAACACACCAGGAGGCTTACACAGTAACTGATCAAAAATAGGAGAAAAAAAACCAAATAGGTATACTATATATCACTAAGTACGATTGTTAATGAATAAAGGAATGCTACAAAAATTCTAAACATATATATATATATATGATAAAAATTTATATAAGAGAATAACAATTGTAAATAAAGAGTTCAACCAAAAACACCTTGCAAGGCTATAAGGCGTTGCAATGACAAATTCTTGTTTACTCGGGTGACTTCATAACAGTCAATACAGGGTGAATATCCCGGTAATTCTAATTCAATAAAAAGCCCGGCAGTGCTGGCAGTGTCCCAGAGAACCAAAATAAGTCACCCTGCGAAGATTACAATGTGATGTTATTTCCAAACTGTTGGTAATCAAGGTAGTAGTATATAACTGGTAGTAAAAGCACTGGTAGCATTAGTGCAAGTAGCATTAATACTATCACTGGTAGCAGACAGCTAGCTCCGGAGCTTTGAGGCTGCTTTGACTTAATTGTCTTCTACAGTAATGTTGTAACATTTCAATTCCAGATTACAGTTCAGGAAGATATAGTTCCAATAAGCTATTCCTGGTTTCCATATTTTAGGCCATATTCAGCTTGCAAGTAACAAAATCTCTGTGGGGTCTGCCTGTACAACATTCTCCTCTTTTTCCCTCACTCTCCCAATATTTCACAAACCATTAGCAACACCAGGTCTTAGTAGGAGCATGCGGTCAGCATCAGGAAAGACTGAGCGGCATCAATATTTACTGCTAGAGGGGTCACTGATATGGTACTACAAGACCACTGTTTTCTGGTGTTTCCTCTCCTATTAACTTTTCCATTTTCCACACACTTTACCCTATCCTAAATGGTTGAAGCCACATTACAATTTCCTTTAGAGATCTTAGACACATGTAGGTTAACCATTCTTATCAAAAAACATGGTACATGTGGCTTATCTTCTCTCTGAGCACTTGATTTCTTTCTCTTTTAAGTCATGTTTTCACTTCTATTTCTTCTCATCTTTCTTCTTTTCCTAAACCCAACTAAACTTCTTCTCTTACTAATCTCTCTGCTTCTTTTCTTCCTCCTCTTTCCCATTCCCTGGTCACTCTTTCTTGTTCTATTATTCCTCTCCTTCATAACTCCTGGTTAAACACGTTCACCTTCCTTCTTCCCTCGTTCATTCATCTTGTTTCTTCTTCTCTCTCCATTGAAAAAAGTTATTTCTATCCCACAACTGGGCCTGAAACCACATTGAAAAGTATCAAGATAATCTGTTTCATCCAGGAAGTACTATGGCAGGGAGATCATCTCATGCTCCAATACTTGGTCCAAAAATGGAATATTGTACACATTGTTTTTCAATAGAAATATATACACGCCTAGTAATGTCCTAATTTAAATAAATTTCAATTCCTTGACAAGTACATAAGAATTATATCACAAACAGAACACATTGTTTTCTGAAAATATCCATTCAATTTCAATTTAATTTGTTTACTTCAATTAAATTCAAAGATATAGAACTTTATCGCACACTTTTTTTCACTCATTATGGAAACTGGAAGGGGGCTCTCGGGGCTGTGCACGACCTGCAAAAAACAGATTTCATCACACAGTGAATCATCCTCATAAGGGCCCCGTTCCATCCCCGGCGCCAAGCCATCCCCATTCAGTGCTGAGACTTCCGACCAGAACATTTAACGCTCCTCAGCACTGAACGGGGACAGCTTGGCACTGGGGGATGGAATGGGGCTTTTTGAGGACAATTTGCTGTACGATAAAAACAGTTTTTTGCAGATCGCATGAGACCCCGAGAATCCCCTTCCAGTTCCCATAACGGGGGGAGGGGGGGGGGGGAAGGTGAGCAATAAAGTTCATAGCCTTGTTAATCTGTATAATCAGTATGTAGAGAGATCTTGCAGCACTTTTGAGACTAAGGACCCTATTGCATGGGGTTAAAACAGTGGCTTACCTTTCCTGAATTCAGTGCTAATTTGGGAGGCAGCCAGGTCCTATCACACAGAAATTGCCACCAAATTGCTGCCCAGGTCCATCTCAGATGCAGCCTGGGTCCTGTAAGCCATTTCTGCTGCCATTTTTAGAAGTCAGAAGCTTTCATTTTTGGAAAGAAGCTTACAGGACCCAGGCTGCATCATGATAGACTGAAGCAATGATTCGGCAGCAATTTTTTGTGTGATATGATCCAGCTGTCTCTCAAATTAGCACTGAATTCATGAAGGGTAAGCCGCTGTTTTATCCCCATGCAATAGGGTCCTAACTAAAAGAAAGAAGTTGGCAGCATGAGCTTTTGTAGACTTCAATCTACTTCCTCAGATGCTTTTTTAAAAACCTGACACAACATACAGTGCCTTTTGTCTTGCAAAAAGAGATCTGCTGGGCAGCTGAAAGGGAAGAATTTGTTCACTTGTTTATGCATAGATAAGAGGGAGAGGGGGCACACATTTTCTGGAGAAAATCTTTATGAAGAAATTATGGAGGGAGAGAATTGCCTGGAGGGTGAGAAAAACAGTTGTTGTTCAACTCTACCCACTACTAAGGCCTGGGCTCTGGAAGATCAGCCCTGTGGCAGAAGCAAGCAGTTCTTTCTTGCAATTGCTAGCAGAAAAAAATGGAGAGAAGAATTTTTCTGGTGCCCTTGAAACATCATTGCTCCGGGTTCTTAAAGAAATGAGAGAGTGAATCATGGATTGACTGGGCACCTGGGTTGGTAGACATTCCAATATTCTTGCAAAAAAAGGTGGGGATTCTGTACCCCTGGGGCCCTGTTTTAAGGAAACAACATTTCCATCCCACCTCCATATTATATTTAGCCTTGTGGGCAGTGTGTCTGTGTGTGTGACTACCCATTTGAGTGGAGAAGGGAGAAGTAGTTTTTCATACACAAAAGGAATACTTATATATTTATTCATTCATTTTGGGTGGTG
>NC_056523.1:111481866-111500645 GCF_019175285.1 Sceloporus undulatus | reverse complement strand
CCCACCTTCCCATATCGGGTGACACTCGGCATGGGGGCACCACTGTGCTATCCATAACAAATGTTAATTTAACACAGTGTTATCCCATAATTGTATACATTAGTCTCTTACTTTGCATGTTTGTGGACAATCCCAGGGCTTGGCATATTTTAATGCTTGTTTTCTGCTGCTCCAGAGCATAGCACAAGAAACAATGGATGCAAGCTACAGGAAAAGATATTCCATCTAAACATTAGGATGAACTTCCTGACAGTAAGGGCTGTTCGACAGTGGAACACACTCCCTCAAAGAGTGGTGGAATCTCCTTCTTTGAAGGTCTTTAGACAGTGGTGGATGGCCTTCTGTCAGGGGTGCTGTGATTGTGAGTTCCTGCATGGCAGGGGGTTGGACTGGATGGCCCTTGTGGCTTTTTCCAACTCTATGATTCTATGGCCCCATACAGACTGCCAAAATAAAGCTGCATCGGGTCACTTTGGAGGTATGCTGTTTAAATGATGCATGCATCCTAAGAGTCCAGAAGCTGCACCAAAGATGCGCTCCAGTCTTTAGGACTGGATCGTGGCTTTGGCATGGCTTTCAGACTCTTAGGACAGCTGCTTTATTTTGGCCCATCTGTATGGGGCCAATGATTCTATAAGCTGGCTATTACTTATGGAAAAGGGCCAGGATGATGTAGTGGTTTGATCATTAGGCAAGGGCAACCCCCCCCCCCCCCCGAGAAAACCCTGTGATAGGTTCATTTTAGGATAACCATAAATCAGAAATTACTTACAGACACACAGCAACAACAATTACATATGGAACAATGTACCTTCTTTGTTTGAGGATACTGCCCTTTTCCGTTCCAACACCAAAACTAATCTGTGTTCTGAATCAAGTGTTTCTCCTAGAATGTTATTAATGGCTTTTACTATTTGCCTCCACAAATGTCAAGTGTAAATGTGATCTGAATGATTATCATAAATTCATATGTTTGATCTCCTTGTATTCCTCTCTGCTCGTTTACATTAGAACTATCAGGGATGTAGCATTCTGAGCTTGTGAACACACCTAAAAATGATACTGAAAATGCAGTCTAGAGTCAAATCTGTTGGACATGCCGAAGAAAACTTTTTTTGCCTTTGAAAACACTGCCACTAAGAAATTTTATATGGAGGCTGTTTATCCATGCAATCTTTCTAAATCCATCAAGTAGATCCAAAGAGAATGCAATTTACAGATCCATCCTAGAAACATGGCCATGAAATGTAACATGAAAATTCTTGCATGATGAGTTTGAGCAATCCAGGGTATGATAGCGTGGCACAGAAAGTTTCATTGGGAACTACTCAGAATGATCAATGTGATTTTCATTTATCCAAATGTTTTGTTATCTTGGTATTGTGATTAATCTCTGAGTTGTTTAGACCACTTTTACTGTACTTCACACAGACCCCAAAGTTATCCTTACTGGTAGAATCTGAGAGTTCAGTTCTGTATATGCCACATAAAATTGAAAGGCAATTCTGCCTGGAGTATAATGTGCTGACCAAAATGCCTTATTTGTTTCAGACTGCTCTGTTTGCCTACATACTTGCCATGTGGTCTCTTTCCTATCCCAAAGGAATGATATGGAAGCATTCCAAAAGTGCTTATGTTTTTTACATAAAATTTTAAAGGCTGATTCAAGCTGGCCTCAAGAAGTAGCTGAAGGAAAGCCCATGTGGCCGCCTCTCTCAGAAGGTCTAAAAACAGCTGTTTGTTTACTCATGTTGTAGGCTGCATCTGCACCAGTTCATTTTCATTTGAGACTAAGACAGTTTGTCTCTCCTACTGCCACAGTGAGTAGCTGCATTAGTTTCTGCCTGTCTAAAATCCACATCCAATCCACATCACAATCAACCATCATGGCCCCATTCTTGGGTTGCCATACGTCAGGACCTCCAAACCGGGACAAATGTAGGACAAAATTTTCAAATGGAGGACACTTTTTTGTGTCCTACATTTGAATAGGAGCCTCGCTGAGGGGAGGCTTTCCCTCCCGGCCTGGGCCCCGGCCTCACTGCAACGGCGGCGGTGGCAGAGCCCATGCGGGGAGGGAGTCCTCCCCTCAGCCCAGGGGTGGGGAAAATCCTGGGGGCGGGGCCAAACCAGGGCAGGACCGTGCGGATCTGCCCAAAACTGGGAAAGTCCCGCCCACAGGCGGGATATGGCAACCTTACCCCATTCCCACTGGGTTATAAAGCGAATCAAGAATTGGATTATAGGGACATCATTCCCATTTGAACTCACACTCTATCCTTATTTAAGGAAAATCATTCCCATTTGAATTTGCATTCTATCCTCCTTTGATCGATTTCCCCAGCGAAACCCCGAATCAGTGGTGGATAACCCGGGTTATGCTGACTGCACTTTTCCAGAGGTTTTTTTAGCACCTTCTGCGTTGGTTTCAGGGCAAACTAATGGGAACAATGGGTGTCTGAATCGGTATTTTTGGAGGGAGGAGCAATATTTAAGGGGCTGTCCCAGGGGTGTTACCAGCTTTGTTCTCTTTCCTGCATTCCCGGCGCCATTTCCCCCATTCGTGTAGCCTTTTCCCTGGTGGAGCGGGAAGCAGGGCAAGGCATGTGTAAACAAATTTATATTTTTTTTTTAATTAAGCTTTCGGTCGCCTAGGCGCTCTGTCGGGTGTCTGAAGATTGTAAATTGCTCCATTGGCCTCCAAACATAGTAAGCGCATGATGGCCCCCTGCCAACCCTCCCCCCACTCCATATAGATCGATGTGTGAGGAGATCCATTGCACACCCTTTTTATAACTATTATTTCTTCTTTTTCCTTTTTCTGTTTTTGCTGAGCACCTAAGCGCCTCAGTGCTCCAGCCTCAGCACTCCAACAGGTCCATAGCTAGGCTGGGGCAACAGGGCCCCAAAGACAGGGAGACAGAGAGACTTCTACACTAGAGAAATCACCTGGTTTAGCACCGCTTTCTCTCTTTCCTGGCTCTAGGCTATGGAATTCTGGGAATTGTGCCCACAACAAACTCCAACTCCCAGAATGCCATAGCCTTGAGCCAGGATGCTTAAAAGCAGTGCCAAACCGGGTGATTTCTCCAGTGTAGATGCAGCCTCAGTCTCTCTCTGATGCGCGCGTGTCTGCGTGCTCCCCTGCCTGCCCCTCCTGGGAGTTGGAGTTTGTTGTGGGACTGGGCACACACACATGGGAAGACCTTTGGATCTGAATGGATCCCCTCTTATTCTTCCTCCTCCTCCTCTACTTCCTCCCCTCTTGCTCCTCCTTCCCTCTTCCTCCTCCTCCTCTTCTTCTTCCCCTCTTCTTCCTCCTCTTCTTCTTCCTCCTCTTCCTCCTCCTTCTCTTCCACTCTGGGCCTGACAACATACTCCAACTTCCAGAATTCCATAGCCTAGAGACAGAAAAGAGTGAAAGAGGTGCAATGAGTGTGGATGCAACCTCTCTGTCTCTGGTGTGCGTGCGCTCCCCTGCCCCGAGTCCTGGGAGTTGGGTTTGTTGCTGGCTGGCTGGGCCCCTCCTCCTCCTCCCCTCTTCTTCCTCCTCTCCTTCCTCCCTTCTTCTTCCTCTTCCTCCTCCTCCTCTCCTTCCTCCCTTCTTCATAAAAACCAAATCTTTCTCTTGGCAATGGGACCCGTTTTGGTCACAGAAGAATCAGCCTGAAAACACAATACAGTTTATACAAACACACAATTAAATCACTTCATAAAAAAGATCATTAAAAAACAGTTAAAACTATTTTTAAAAACACGACAGTGAAAAAAAAGGCAATCTTTACTTTAGACTCTTGCATAAAAAACTTTCGTTCAGTCTCTCTGGTTGTGGACACGATCTACAGTCTTTCTATTCTGAACGTGGGAGACAGCCTTTCTTAATTCATTTCTAAAAGCCAACAACTGCTATTGTTGTCAGATTGGTGTTCTGCAAGTCACGAAAACTAATTAGACTCCAATTCTGTGCCTTAGTACGCTTTATCTTGTCAGCCATAATCTGTGTACTATGTGTTAAGTGGAGAGAATTATGTGAAGTATGGTGTATATATTTGAAACCAGCATAAGCTCTGTGGTTGTAGCTATTTTTTCCCCAACCATCCAACTTCAGCCTCTCACTAGAGGTCGATCAATAATTGTTGGAAAAAGCATGTAACTACAAGTTTAAGATTTTGGAAATCTTGTTTACCCAAAGCCATAAAGATTAATTTGCAGCTGCATGTGACAGGCACCACTTCATATTAGAGCGAGAGATCTAGAGTAATGAGTCAACTGATAACCTGAGTCAGCCTTCTCACTGTGTTCAACACCATTTATTGTGTAAAAAATGTAAGTCCTACCTGGGAAATATGCAGTCCTAGTCCCCCCTCCCCTACTGTAATCCTTCTGAAACGAGAAGAAGCATGTTTTTTTCAGGCAATTCTATAAAAATGGTCCCCAAATTTTACTTTCAGGTGTTTTGGACTTAACTCACAGGAACTGTACAGCTTGGCCAACTGCCAACAGTTCTGGGAGCTGAAGTAAAAAAATATTGGGACAAAAGTTTAGGCATCTGCTATTCTATAAAATAAGGTGTCATTCCCTCCTGAGAGCCCACGACATTTGGATCATGATCTAGAGCACAGGGTTCAATCCCTGCTCAGACCATGGAAATCCACTTTGGACCTTGAGCAAGCCACCTTCCTCAGCCTCAAAGAAGGCAAAGGCAACCACTCTGAACAAATCTTGCCAGAAACCCCGTTTCCTTGGGCTCCTCATAAGTCAGAAACAACTTGAAGGCACACAACAACAACGTTCCACTCTGCTTTGTTTAGTGGGATTTCCTCTCTGTATGTAACTGACTTATGTCACTTCCCCATGTGGCACTTGAGACGTAACTTATAAGCAGGTTCCAGGAGTTGAAATCATTTTCCAGATCAAGCAAAATGTTCAACCTGTTTGTCACTTTTTGGAAGGTAATCGGAAAATGCAAACTGATCCGGAAAATCAAGGAAATTGTGATTGCAATGGTCCAGACTTTGTGGAGGACTTTCTCTTGGTACCATCATTGTCATGCTTGGTAAAGACATAGAAAGGGCCATTCTTAGTGGCTTCTCTCAGACTAGGAACTTCTCCCTGAGAGCTGATTGAGCTCTTTGCTCTGTTCCAAATGCAAGGAAGCCTTTGCTGTGTTCAGTATTAATTGGTTGCTTCAGAAGGTCTTCTGATGGGCTGTGTGTATCTCTTGCTTTGTTTGGATTGTCTCCTCATAGGATTTCATCGGTGGTAAAAAATAAAATATTCCGAAGTGGTTAACCTGTGCTATCCTTTTTGCACAGCACTGATAAGAGTTAGCTGAAGTGTCACCTGCTGTCATATCTGAGGGAACCTTCTGTCAGTATCAGCTCTCAATACTGCTGCTGCCCAATAGCTTTTCTGCTGTCGTTTATCATTAAGGCTGCGAGTTACTTCTTCTGATGCAGCTGTTAACTCCTGAACACAAATGGTGCCTGGTGTCTCCAATTTAAGGATTTGAATGGATGACTTGCCAACAGTGTAGTGTCCTGACCGTATTACTCTCACGGGACTGGTACATTCAAAACCCTTCCTTGTCTTCTTTAGACATCCATGGAGAAATCAGACCATTTACAGAGAGTCCTGTCTTCCACCTAAGTCTACTCTTCAGTATTCCTTTCTGTTGATGACATTTCTATTCGACCGTCCAGGAGCCCATCAGTCTTGAGTTTCTTTTACTCTTCTCTGTCGTATATCTTCCAGATAGACCACAGCCAGCATGTAATTCTTTTATATAATATTGCCAAAATCGACCATTTCTCTCTTACCTTACTGCCAAGATTCTGGTCCATGCCCTAGTGCGTCTCGCGCACTTGATTTCTGTAACCTCCTTTTGACAGGGCTTCCTATTTCTCTTCCGGTCCTTATTTCTGTCCAGCATTCAGCTCCATTCATTATTACATCCATCCACCGCTTCGACTATATTCTCCTTATTGTCATCCCTTCACTGGCTCCTCCTCCCTTCCGTATTCAGTAAGCTCCTGTTGTTGACTTAAAGCCCTGCATTGCTGGCCCCTCCTTATTTATCTAACCTTCTTTCTCCTCACCTTCTCGCTCGGTCCCTCCGTTCTGGTAATCAAGATCTGCTGTCCCGCCTAGGATTTTATCTGCCCTGTCCTGGATTCGTCCTTTTCACTTGTGCCCCTCACTCCTGCGGACCTCCTTCCCTCACAACCACGGGTCATCACTTTAACCAGTTTCAAAACTGAATGAAGACCATTCTGTTCAGAGAAGTGTCTTCCCAGGACATTGCGTGTATTTGTTATTTGGTGTGTTAATTTGTGCCTGCTTCACTTTATGAGATCCTCTCTGTATTGTTATGTATTATTATATATTTACGCTATTATCTTAGATTGTATGCCATGGGCAGGTTACTTTATTTTATTGTTGTATGTACAGTGCTGTATAAATCAGCACTAATTATTATTATTAATATAATAATAAAATAATAATAAGTAATAATATTGTTTAGTTGCTCTTGGTTTTATCTATTTTAGTGTTTTGTAATTGGTTTAAACTCTATGAAAATGCTTTGATCTTTTTGGAAAGCGGTATATAAATTAATTTATTATTTTTTATTATTATTATAATAGGAAAGCTGTTTTAAACGTGTGTTGGTGGTAATAGTAAAGCAGGAATTTTGACTGATTATTGCCTCCCATAGCATAGAAAGTTTCTTCTCTGTTACTACAAAAGAGGATGAAGGTGCATTGTCCTGGACAGTGTAAACCACTCACTTTAACATTTTAAAAAATCAAACTAAGGAATAGAAGAAAAAATAACCAAACCATTTAAGGTGTTAAAGACAGAATATGCCCAATCAGTATCCCATAGAAGTTGTGGTATCGCTTTAGTGACTTAGCCTGAGGCTGATGATGCAATGTTTCATATTTGGAAGAAGTGCAATATAAATTAAAAATTCAATAAAATCATGAGTAATGGTCTTCAGACTTTGTATTGAGTTATCAGTAGTTGTGTTTCTACCCCTTCACGAAGGTGACTATATGAACAGTACAATATAGATTGCAGCAGTGATAGATGAAAGCATTGGACAAAAATAGAACAGGTGGACGCTATTTTAGGTCTTAAAATCAGTTTTACTCAGTTTGGGACTGATAAAAACTTATACTTGCGCAGATGAGGCATAGAACATAGAATCATAGAATCGTAGAGTTGGAAGAGACCCTAGGCCATCCAGTCCAACCCCCTGTCATGCAGGAAATCCGGTGCCTAATTGTAGGCAACCTGCAATTATGTATTCTGAGTTTACACATTTACCATACATATAGTTTTTAAAACCTGGTAACTGCAGATTTATAGTAACCAAAAACACACTGTTTCCCAGTTAGAAATACCACAGGACTTCCATACGAAGAGTTATGCCGGAAGAGATTTGGCAGGAGGAAGAGATTTTTCTTTCCATCAGCCCAGAGCTGTATTAAATGAAAAACTTGACAAATAAGGTTTGCAGTTTTGGATTTTGAAGCACCCCATTTCTTCAAAAGGGTTTGTCTGCTTCAATTGATTGCAGAAATGGTCTGCAAAACACTCAGATTCCCCTATGCCTTGCTGCTCATTTTGCATTGCATCATTATTGAACCTTTGAAGTCAGTCATAGAGATTTCCAGAAACAGATAAAATATTTACATATCATACTATGATAAATGCTTATTTTAAGAGGACAGTTTTTAAACAAGCCTGGCAGATGTCAAACTTCATTTTAGTTTGTTCTAAGCTATCACCAGTTGATGAAGAAAACAAAGGATATATAAATTGTTCTACAACCTCCGAACTAAATATAGAGAATCAAAGCTATGCAGTCACATGCACAAGCACCAGTATATTAGAAAACCTGAAAATTAGGTCAGCATCTAACATATCAGTGTATTTGATTCAAATCAATATACAAGTTTAATAATAAAACAAGAGGAAAGCCAGATCCTGAAGATTTGAAACCATATGTGGAATGAGGAAAAGTGCTAAAACTAGCCAGCCACAGATGTGGCGAAACATCAGGAAGAAAACATTTCAGAACATGGCCACATAGCCTGAAAAACCCACAAAAAACTATGTTTATATATGTAACAATATGAATTAGTTATGTACAATGTTTTCAGATAGCCAAATAGTTGGCTCATCTTAAAAGTCAAAAAAGTTAGTTGTAATTTCTGGCTTGGTGTGATAATCTGACTTGTAACTGAAAAAAACAGATAAATGTTATTTGTCTGATGATGCACTGAAACAAACATTATTCAAATAGATTTAGTTGGTGGTTTTTTGTTTGTTTGTTTTTTTTTTGTGGATACAATACTGCCCAAAACTTCCAACTGGTACCTGCCATTGCTTTCTTCAAATTGCTACTGTTGGAAGACTTCAGAAATTTAATGTTTGCCTTTTTTTCACATATAAAAATTGCTCAGTATCCTGTGGATAAGCCAAATATGAATTCCTTTTTCCCCCGGGGAGGGGGGGGGAATGAACAAAATAAAAATGTCTAGAAGGAGTACAAATAATTTATTGACTTTGGATCTTTAGTTCACGTTCTACACATCTTTAAAAAACAGGATTGAAGCAATTAATTGGACTCAGATTCAGTTGGGCTACAGTATTCTTCTTCCCCAGCTAGGCAGGCCATCATTTACTGTGGCTGGAAGACAATAACCCCTTTGGGTCGTTTAGCCACTTCCATTTTTTTTAAAAGGCTCTTCTAGTCCTAAAATGTCCTGGATGGCTACAAAATTGGCACAAAAAAAAAAAAAAAAATACCCAAGAGGGATTTGGGGGTGAAAAATGTGAACACAAATGTTGACCTTTGGGACTTGAGGTCACATGTGGTCTGCAAACTTCACTTGCCCACCCCTTCCTAGGCGGTTGGAGAATTTTATAATGTCTCAGTAGGGCTGTCACTTATTGGACAATTCAAGATTGCATTCAGAAACAAACACTCAAATAGTAAACCTGCAGCTGCATAAAAACTGCAACCAAAACCTACTTGTGAAGCTTAAAATGGCTTTTATGGATGGTCCTGTAGATTTAAACCATTTCTGTGCAGTTTCAGAGCCAAAAAACAGTTGGCAGCTTTTTTTTGCAGAGCTTCATGAGCTGATCAGATGACCTGAGTAAAATTAAGAAAAGCTGCCAGTTGTTGTCTAGATCCCAGTTGTTAGCAATTAACATGATATTGTTTAAGAACCTGTTGTTAGAGGACAAACAAAATGCATTTGTAGCAATAAGACACGAAAAAACTAATGAATATTAGGTGGGCAGTTTAACCTTGAATATCAAATGTCAAAATAGTAGTTGTAAACTTGATTGAGAGAAGACTTTTGAAGTTCATATTGGTTTGTGGCTTATTATCCTTGATCACTCCTGTCACTATGTACAATCATTAGAATGTTACAACTTAGAATATAGACTACTTGAATTTCAGTGAACAGGAAGTTGAGTTCATGATATGGCCGTTGCGGCCCTACCTCGACCAGGGGACTCGAAACGGTAGTCACGCTCTGGTAACCTCTCGGCGGATTTCTATAATGTGCTCTACATGGGGCAACCCTTGTCCAAACTCAGAGGCTACAATTGGTTCAGAATATGCAGAAGGCTGGTCACGGATGTTCCAGGACCAGTCATATACACCTATCTTACAAGACTACACTGGCTGCTGGTGCGCTTCCGGCACAATACAAGGTGTTGGTTATGAACCTATAAAGCCCTAAATGGCTTGGGCCCAGGGTACTTGGGGACCGCTCTCCTCATATAATCCGCCCCGCACTCTCAGATCGGGCGAGAAACATCTACTAAGAGTTCCTAAATTAGTACATGTCATCTCAGAGGGCTTTCTCGATCACAGCCCCACAGCTCTTAACTCTTTGCCCAAGGAGCTCGCACTGTCACCTCCCAGATTGTGTTCAGAGGAATTGAAGACCTTCCTATTCTGCCAGGCTTTCCCCCATGAGCCCTGATGTTATTCTAATCCCCCTTCGATGATGTATTACTGTCAATCCAGTATTGCATGGTTTTTATGGTTTTAATCTTTTGTGTTGTTGTACAGTTTTGGCTTGTTCTGTTGGTTTTCTTTGATTGTTATGGAGGGTGGGTTTGTACACTGTCGGGATATTGTTGTAATCATTGTTTTGTTGATTTTATGTTAGAAACTGCATGTGATCTGTATGGATAGCGGTGTAACAAATTATTGTTGTTGTGTGTTATTATATTATATATTATTATTATTCTTATATGTTTTTAACCCGGGGGGGGGGGGAGACTGGGACCACAACCCCAGTGGATAATAAGGGCCATTGTACTATACCTGCTCAGACTAGTTCATTGAATACAGGTACACACGTCACTGTGCGGCTTTCAGGATACATGCTTCCTCGGGTTACGAAATTAATTCGTCCGCGGCCGCTTTCGTAACCCGAAAGCCATAGGCGCTAATGGGGAAAAGCCGCGATTCCGTGCGAAAAAGCCGAAAAAAAAGCACCAAAATTTTTTTCGTAACCCGAAAAAACAATCGTAACCCGGAACAATTATTCTTTCTATGGGATTTTTTCGTTCTCCGGAAATTTCGTAACCTGGGTATTCGATCCCGAGGTACCACTGACACTGAAAGCCGCGCGGGGAGAACAGGTGGCACGGTTCATAGGACTAAGGGGCATGCGCCCATTGCCGCATTGTGGCATGCACAAACCCATTCATTTAAATAGGGTCGAGCATAGGTAGCATTTGGTTCACGCAGGGAATTGGAATGGATCCCCCACGTAAAGCAAGGCACACTGTACTTGATAGATAAAAAAAGAAGAAAGGGAGAAGTTCGGTTACTTGTATACAGTGTCCCTCTGGATTCGCAGCCTTGGCATTCGCGGTTTTGGTCTTTCATGAGGCCAAGGCTGTGGCTCTCCCCTTCCTCCCTTAGCAGATCTCCCCCCCCCCACACACACACACCAGCGCTGGGGTCTTCAGTTGGAGCCCGGGCTACTGGGGCTTGTAATCAGCTGCAGCCATTGACATCTGCACACCCATTGGCTGCAGTAGAGGGGCAGGGCATGCACACATTGGACCCAAGCTGCTGGAAAGAAGTTCCTGATGGCTGCTGGGCCAATTACAAGACCTGGGGCCCCAGGCTCCCATTAAAGTTCCCAGAGCTGGGGGGAAGATGCCAATAAGGAGGGAGGGAAGTCACAAATAGCCAAGTCCCATTGTCCCAATGGATGCCATTGGGGACCATGGGATTTAAAATAGTTGCGAAATGTTGGTTCACAAACCCCCCCCCCCGAATGTATCCCCCATGAATCCCGAGGGACCACTGTAGGTTTAAGAATATCTGTGAATTTTTAAACTTGGAGGATGTTTATTTAATGGTTCGGGACAGAAAATAAAATGTTGGTGACAATCTTTTGGAAACATTTGCTTATAGAACTACAGAATAGAAGCAAGTTTTATCCACATTTTTCCTGCTTTTATAATCATTTTTTGCTAGCCTATATAGTATCACAGATTTTAAATATTACTTTTATTCTATCACTTATCATTTAGAAAATTTTGGGGGGGTTTATGTTAAGAGTATGAAGTACAAGCAAGTGATGCTGGGGATTTAAAATAAGGACATTGTGGTTCTATTGATTTCTGAGTAAAATGGTGGTTGCCATTTCTTTCCTGCTTGATGGTTGTTAGACATCTGTTAAAGATGTGTTTGTTGCGTAAGTGAATATTCTCTGCAGATCTTTTCTGTTCATTTCATACTCAGTATTGTGAGTGACAAGTAGCAGTATTTCTCCTATAAAATAGTGAATTTGATCCTGAATTGCTCTTGTGTTTATGGAAGCGACTGTTTAATGGTGACCGCTGCTAGTAGAAGAGAAGTTTCTTGCCAAGTTCTTTCTATCAGTTGTCTGGAGGACCTCTTTTGTTGTGTTTATTCCTTCTCCTTTTTTCCCCCCTTGCTTTCTCTTCTTATTTTTGGGAAGAGAGGGAGAAAGAGAGTGTGAACGCATGCATGAGCAAGCAGCCTGACGGGAGAAGTTAGCAGAAAATGGCACACCTCCTCCTGCAGCGGTATATCTTGGCAGATCAGCAACATGCTGATAAGGCTAATGAATAAAAATGCCTGAAGAACAGATCTTTCCCCCTCCTTGTCATTCTCTAAATGCACTAGTCATATACTGTATGTTGCACATTTTCAGAAAGCCACTAGGTATTGGCTTTGTTGCAACTGATGTTAAAGACTGGCTGAGTTGATAGATATAACATATGTGATTTTTGACAAGTCAGATTTGGTAGGTTTGTATTTGTGAAAGTCTAATGGAATTATTCCCAGTTTTCCATTGATTTATTTATTTCATTTACACTTTTTTTCCTCACAAGATGGGACCAAGATGGCTTGCAAAAATAGTTTTTTCCAAAAGTTGGCATTCTGTGTCCATGAAACAGTCACTGTGCTTTCTTTGTCTACTTTGTTTATGGAGGTGGTTACTCCACTGTTTTTCCCCTTTAAAGTACTGTATACATTTCAGGTTTGTCTCAAGCTTGCTGGTTTTCTGTCTGTTATGTGGGGTGCAATTTTGATATTATTAGTCTACATAAGTATCACTTGCAACAAGTGTTTGAGTATGTTCTTGTTTTGGATGCTTCTGTCCCTTCCACCAGCTTTTTCCTTTTTCCATACTAGCTTCTTCCCACAATCTATCCAACTTCTGTGTAACACTTATTATTTAAGAGCTATCAGTATATCTGATTATGCAGATAAAGATTATGTAACTGAACTCTATGTTTCCTCACCACATGATGTTCAACAGTGGGCTAAAATAGCCCAAACATAAATAATTCATTTAAATATCTCTCAATTCACATTTGTTCTCACTCAGATATGTTTTTGAACAAACACTAATGTTCATGTTCTAACATGGAGTTAGACATGTTTAAGCAATTGAAGTAATTACACTTAAATGCTTAGTAACATTGGATTACTACAGTCTTTTTGACTTTGAATATTCATTTTTACCTTCCTCGGCTACAGAAGCTGGATGTTTGTTTTTGCACCTTATTATCTTGTTCTTGATTTGGATTAAATGTAAGTATAGATCAGTTCTCACAATACAGAAGATGCAAGGAATTAGAAGCAGTTAAAAGTTCAAGTTATTGCAGCGATTTAGTGGGTCTGCTCAAGTAAGGATTAGGTTTGTCTTAAGGTGGGGAAGTGTGTGGCCCTCCAGATGATACTGGATTACAGCTTCCAGAATTATTCACCATGGCCTCGCAGGTTGGGGCTTATGGGAATTGTAGTCATGCAACATAGAGAGTCACTCAATTCCAATACCTGCCTTAAAGCATTCATTTATTCTAAACAAGAAGACTTTCTTGGGGTGTCTAACCTGCAACAATATACGCTCATCCATTAGAAAAAATACAGGAGGTGGGAGGTAGGGGATGTGGTGTTTCCTCCGTTTTTTCAGCCCTTACATCTCTCCCACTCTCAGGTTAAATTCAGAGTGGGGAGCGCAAGCTTGTACTTGAAAGTCCCACTTGAATACTCTAAGTGTATAGGAAAGTACAGTGGTACCTCGGATACGAATACCCAGCTTACGAATTTTTTGGGATACGAATAAATCCATAGGGATTTATTGTTTCGGGTTACGACGTTTTTTTCGGGTTACGAAAAAAACGCCGGCGCTGTTTAAATGGAGCGCGGCAGAGCCGCGGCTTTTTTTCCCATTGAGCCTATGGCAATTCGGGTTACGAAGGTTTTCGGGTTACGAAATTAGTCCGCGGAACGAATTAATTTCGTAACCCGAGGAGCACTGTATAGGTCTTGGGTAAAACTGGCTTCTCTCCGATTACTAACACTTTTGCCAGGTATTCTTGTGTGAAAGTGCTTATCATGTGAAAGTCACTAAAGCTATGTTAACTATGACAGCTAACAACTATGACAGTAACTTTTCCAGGCATTCGTACAAAAGAATTCTCTTCATCAAGTATAGTTTCATTATTATTTTTTGTATACATTCCTTCTTTTCTCCAAGACAGGACCCAAGGTGACTCACACCATGGATTAAAACAAAATAGAGTCAAAGAAACAGTGATTATCCTAAAAAGGTTTAAAAGCACTTGACTAATAACCTGTTAAAAACTGCACTAAAACAGCTTAGCTCATGCTTCTTGTAATGGTTGACACACATCATTATTCCTAGAATAATCATTTAATGCATATCATATGGGTATGTTGAAAGTGTATGCAGTGATGGCCAAGTGGGGAAAAACAATGTGTTGATTTGGGTTGTTTGTTGTCAATTCATGTTTGTCATGTTCAGTTAGTGATGGTCACAGGAGACCAGCCTGTGTTTTTGTAGTGGTGTTGGATTAGAACAGTGGGAGGCCCGGGTTGAATCCTGCTTGGCCACGTAAGCCACCTGGTGACCTTAGGCAAGTCACATTCTCTCCACCTCAGAGGAGAGGCAAGCAAACCACCTCCAAACAAATCTTGCAAGAAAAGCCCATGATAGATCAGTATAAGTCAGAAATGAAGACAAAACAAAAACAGCAATTATTTAACAACTACAAGTCTTCAGGGATGTTGCTTTTGTTCAGCCTAATTTCATTTAGTTCTGCATTTGTTCGTAAAACGTGTCAGTCATTATATTTTGTGCCACATCATAAAAAATAACTCCCCTAATGCGTATGCATTTGCTCAGAATCTGCTGTTTGTAGGTAGAGGTTGCTACCTAACTAGAAATTCAGGAAAATGAAAGTGGTCTAGGAAAGTTAGGAATAGTGAGATATATTATAACAGATTGTTGCGCGAGAGGGAATCTGCACGGGAGGCAGTGGGATAGAGTAATGAAAAATCATGATGTATGATGCTCATGTATTCCATATACTGTTACTTTCTGGAAGAAAATTCAAAATCATATAATCATATTATGGCTGTTAAACTCTAAGCATAATGAAATTATTCTTTATGTGACAACATTCTTTTTTAGGGAGAAGCTGATAGGCATCTCGCGATTGGTAATTTGTGGGTATGAACAATGAACAAACTGCAATCAGCTGTATGATTTGTGGATTTCAATATTATCTTGGGTTAGCAGCTTGTGCCTGGCCATTTTGGACACCCTCCTGTGTAAGGCAAAAACCACATATGCGTTGAATCAATGGGCTTGTGCTGCGGTGCTGGCAGCACACCATGGGCGCACACCCCATTATTTTATTACAGTGTGGCTTCTACAATAGCTAAAAGCCATGTTTGCACAGGCATACGTATTCCTTTTAGCCTGCTGTGAAACCCGATCCTGCCCACAAATTATCCTATGTCTGCCCCAGGATTGAGGTGTGCTGAAAGGGTCTTCTTTTGGTCCCCACCATTTTATATGTAGAGATGGGAAAGGACTTTCTCTGATGGCAGCATGGTTGTGGAATACCCTCAATTGGCATTGATCTTGGGCAAATACAACCTCAATCTCAGAGATAGCATTGGCAAACATTGCTCTGAAGAAACTTGCCCCCCCAAAAAAACCCATGATAGATTTGCCTTAGGACCCCATTAGTCAGAATGAGTTAAAGGCAACAGCAGCAGCAAAACATAGAGATGTGAAGGCCTTGAAAAAACTTGGAAAAATGAGGGGGGGTGATTACCCCAGTGCCTGTTCTCCCCAGAAAAGTTGAAAATTTAAAAGAGAGAGGGAAAATGGGGTTTTGGAATATTTTATTTTAAAATGAGGAATAAAGTGTTTGAAAACTAGGTGTTCATAAACTTACTCCCCAAAAAAAATTTCTTAGAATATATATGTGAAGAATATCTTCATGTAAGATGATGTACGATCATTGCCGTTCCTGGTCTTGGTATTCCCTCTCCAGTTCTTTTCATGGGATTGAGTATTTATGTGCACTTGAAGACTAAAAGACTAACGTTTCCTGTCTTTTGTTTTGTTTTGTTTTGGTCTGCTCCATATAAAGTGGCGAAAATCAGAGGGTTCTTACACTTCAGGTATTTTGGCTCTATTTGCAACAAAAATATAATGTTTTAAAAGGGAAATTTACTTTGTAATTGTTTTGAGATTGAAGTGTACCTTCATTGTTCATGATGATTATATTAAATTGTATCATCCTACAGTTGGCTCTCCATATCCATGGATTTTTTTCTGTGGTTCAGGCATCCACAGATTGAAAATATTGCAAGGTAAATTAATTCCAAAAGCAAACCTTGATTTTGCCAATTTATATGAGGGACACCATTTCACTATGCCATTGTATTTAATGGGACTTGAGCATCCACGGATTTTGGTATTCACCAGAGAGTCCTGGAACCAAACCCAAACGGATAATACACAATCAGCAAAGAGTCCGCGTTTTTGTTTATTCAGCCTCTATGCAGAAAATACCATATGCTGAGCAGGCTTAGACTCAAAGACAATAGGAGTAAAGATCAGAAGAAAGAACATTAACAACCTAAGATATTCAGACAGCACAGTACTACTAGCAGAAACCACCAATACCTGTAGCAATTCTATAAGGGTCAAGAAGGTAGTAGGCTTGATGTTGAATATTAAGAAAAAAAATAATGACCCTGGAATACGTACAAGAATTCATCCTAGATAGCAGAGACATGAAAATCAACAAGGATTCCCTGCCTTGGATCAAACTGCCTGTTGTGTAGAGGGCATTTCTGCCATTTTTGGAGGAATATTTAAGAAAGCATTTTAAAATAATCACTTCCAAATGCACAAGAATGCCCTCCTGAGCACCTTCCAAGCCAATTAAGTCCCAGAGATGCCTTTTTAAAAACAGGAAGTGACTTACACTCACTCCTATTGTTAAACTAGCCTTTAAAATGGCCAGGCCTAACCATGATGAAAAATCCCTCTATTTGTGGGCATTGAGGCCTCTTTTTGTGACAAGAGTAGGTGTATTGGGGTACAGCTGCCCCTCCCTGGTCTCTTTGAAGGGCTGATGTAGGCCCCCTAGTGTTACGCAGTGCCACCCCTGCTGTAAGAAGATAATATCATGTTACCCCCAAAGTTTGGTTATCAAAATTGCCAGAATTTTACATCTTCTGGAAATTCCATCTTTAACATAGAGGTATCTCCTATATTTTCATTGAAAGAAGTTATCCCTTTAAACAGGGACAGATTACAGGACCATACAATGCCCTGTTTGAAATAGCTTCATTGGCTGTCAGTTTCCAGGCACAATTCAAGGTGCTGGTTATTCCTACCAAGCCTACCTGTTCATCCACACTATTTGGTAGACCTTTTCTCCTGGTCGAACTGTCCCGGACTCTGAGATCCTCTGGAGAAGCCCTTCTCTCCGTCCCAGCCACCTTCATAAATATGGTTGGTGACGATGCAAGAGAGGGCCTTCTTGGCTGCCCCTAGACTCTGGAACTCTTTGCCAGGGAATCGAATGGCTCCCTCCTTGATGGCCTTCCACAGCCGGTGAAGATCTACCTGTTCACACAGGGATTTAGATTGCTATAAGGACAGGCTGGGATGTTGGACCAGTTTAAAAATTATTTTTAAATGTTTTAAATTTACTTTTTTTAATGCTGTTAAGCCGCTCTGAGTCCCAGTCCTGGGGAAAAGAGTGGGTACAAACAAACAATAAACACAACCGAACAAAACGTTCTGCCATTTGTCATTTAGGATTTCTTGTATTGAAATTTCCATCTTGATATAAAGTTTAGAGTAGTTTCAAAAACTGATCTGCCTCTAGGTAATAGTCATTGTTCAGAGAAGTTCATATTGAATGTTTTATCTTGACAAAAAGTAATTTTAAAAACATTTAATAGAACATTTGTTTCATATAATGTCAAAACTTGTAGAACATTGTCATTAAAAAAAACACACACATCTAATAGCCAATAGTTTTCCCCTCCCCAGCCTCTGAGGAAGGGCTTCCTTTTCATTGTGTTTGGGAGCATTTTTTACCGCTCTCCCATTTCAAGTCTGCTAAAAAGCTTATTTCCAAATAGGAAGTGACCACTTTTGGGGGTGGGGATCGCCTTCCAGTGCTAAAGTTACCCAGATGCATTGAAATTGGGCTAATGCAATATCATATAGGTTTAGGAGTATTACTGTCTGGTACAGGTGCAAGTAGCAAATATTTGATTCTCAACATTTTGAATGAAATGTAGTGGAACCCTTTGATAGTCTCAAGATGGCCTGAATATAACACATGCCCCTGCAGGCTGCACTTTCCCTCTATTGTTTAAGTTTTGTTGTCTAGGTTGGAAAAAAAGGATTTGAAAATACTTTGTTCACATGTTTTAGGCTACATGTGTTGTTCCCCTGATTGTAAGTGACCGTGCAGGTTTGGCAGAGAGCTGTGCTCCTATTCTTTTGGGGAGGAAAAGTTGAGGGCATTAGAGCAGGGATGTAGCGGGGGGGGGTCTGGGGGTCCGGACCCCCCCCCCCTTCCATTAGAAAAATGAATGGTGGTGCTGCTGCGCCGCCACACACAAGCCCCATTATAATGGTGGCACTTAGTCTGGACCCCCCCCCCTCCTAAAATCCTAGCTACGTCCTGATAAGAGGAAGATTGAATCCTTTAAGATAATTGAATGATATCACTTCCTGAAATGGTTGCTTGTGTATTTGCTCCTTTTCCGGACTGTTAAAAAGTCCCATAAATTCAGTGAATTACTCAGTCTTGTTATCCTTTTTTTAAAAAAAAAAAGCACTGAAAGATTTAGTTTTAAGATGCTACATCTAGCCTGCAATTTCGATGGACTTCAGGTA
>NC_056523.1:111478071-111481841 GCF_019175285.1 Sceloporus undulatus | reverse complement strand
GGGGGGTGTAAATAAGACATTATTAGTAGGCCTTCCTTTGCTGCAGTTGCTGCTGTTCTTCAGCTGTATGTCTCTGGGCTGGGCAAATGTAGCCTCTCAGAGAGGCAAAGTATTGCAGAGTTCCTCACTTCTTATTGCTATCTCCTTTCAATAAAACTAGTGTGTAACGCAATATAGCCTAGCTACTGTGCCATAAAATCAGTATGCTTATATTTTCCTTTCTTTTCTTGCTGCTTACATATTTGGAGAGGGCAAGTGATCAGGTAGCAACGGCATGATGGACCTGAGCAGGTGCCCTGATAGTGCCAACATTTTCTTTACTCTAGCCCTGGTGCACCAAATGCCATCATGTCACATTTGCTTAAATCATGATTTCAAAAGTCAAACTGAAAGATAAAACTGCACAAGTGGGACTCATGAAAATAATAATAAAATTGCACCTGCCAGCTGAACTTAACAATGTATGAATTGTATTCTGTTGTACATAGACTGAAAGAGAATCCTAATAGTTTTTTGCTTCTCCACAGGTGGTATGGGCAAGAGAAAGATTACAATGTTCTAGTCATGGACCTTCTTGGACCCAGCCTTGAAGATCTCTTCAACTTCTGTTCTCGCAGGTTCACAATGAAAACAGTACTTATGTTAGCAGACCAGGTATGTGAGCCTGCAAATATTTTACCAGGAAGTACTGCAGTGCCTTAAAGTGAGGTTAACTTCATTCTTCCAAGTAGGTCACACACCATAGCTTAGTATTAAACGTACTCTAGTGAATATTTGACCCAGATAGAAACAACAAAGGAAGAGATGGCAGTTTAGGTGCATGGCACAAGAATAATATAGAAAATAATTGACAAAGGCACACAGGTAACTAACAATATTAGTTTTGGCTTCATGTTTGCTGATTTCATATTATATACAGGTGGCCCTCCATAGCCATGGATTCAACTATCCATGGCTTAAAGCAAACCTTGATTTTGCCATTTTATATAAAAGACACCATTTTACTGTGCTGTTGTATTTAATGGGACTTGAGCAGCCATGGATTTTGGTAATCTTGGAGGGGACCTGGAACCAAACCCCAGCAGATACCAAGGGCCCAGTGTATTATCTCTGCAGGAAGTTGTAAAGTTGTGTGTGCTTACTTGGCTAGGAGAGGCAACTGTGATAGTGTTACAGTGAACACTTCCAAAGTCATATTATAATTGTAGACATATTTCCTAATAAATAGGTAGTAAATTGAAGGCAAGTGAAATGAGAAGTACTGAAGGTTACATTCACAGAAACTTTCAGTGGGATCATATGTACATAAAAATGCAAACTACAGTGTGGTTATGTGATGCAGAAATCTACAAAGATACAGATCCTTGATTTTAGGGTACAATCTGCTCTATTGAAGAAAATTGAAGCATGCCTTTGGCAGCTGACATTTGTGTGGAAGGCTTTAACTGGAGGAAAGTGTTTTTAATCTTGTAGAATCTTTTGTACAATTTTGATTATGCTTGTGCATATTTTATGGTTTCATTTTAATCAGTTTTATTTCAAGCTATCTTGATTCTATGTTAGGAAGCAAGGCAGACTAAAAATCACATAAACAAATACTGGATAATTATTCATTTCTGGAATGGTTTGCACTGTATAATCTGAAATTCCAGTCATCAATTACACATTTACTATGAGAACTACCATTAGAAATATTGATTGTTCCAGTGCTGGCATTTTGGCATTGGCATTTGATCTTAAGTAATGGCTTGGAAACAATGGCACCAGCAGTTCCAAGAATCTTGCAAAAAATTAACTGAAAGGATAGTGTTGGTGACCGCCTGATTTACCTACTTCTATATGAATAGAATAGAATACAGCTGCCTTTATATTTGTCATGGTTATGAAGTTTATAGGAAGAGTTTTCTTGAGATCAAGATAGAAGTGAGATTCTCTCCAGCAGATATCAATGTGGGGTTTGAATTACTGCTACTGTATTTTAAAAAGTAGCTCTGAGCATAATGGATTTGGTATGAAGGCACTCACTTACATGGAGACCTCCTGAACATATGGAATTTTCCATTACATTTCTATCAAGTGAATAATATGAATCCCATGCTTACATAATAAAAGTTTTAAAAGTATGTTCAGCCTTTGAAGAAGAATAAACTATGATTGATCTCTGAACAATGGATGGTATGGTTTTTTGTTTTGCTTTGTTTTGTTTTGTTGATTAAGGGCACAAACAGACAGGCCATAATAAAGCTGCTTTGGGTCACTTTGGAGGTAAGCTGTTTAAATGATGCACGCATCCTAAGAGGCTGGAAGCTGCCCAAAGCCACGCTCCAGTCCTAAGGACTGGAGTGCTGCTTTGGCGCAGCTTCTGGCCTCTTAAGATGTGTGTGTTATTTAAACAGCATAGCTCCAAAGTGACCTGAAGCAGCTTTGTTTTAGCCTGTCTGTTTGGGCCCTAAGTTTGTTTGTTTTTTGGACGCAGGCTAATACTTTTAAAAGTGTTTTTAATGAAACCGTACTATATTACTTTCCATTTTAAAAATCTCTAAGCAGTTTTTGGTGTTGCCATGTTATAAAGATAAAGTAATAAGATAAAGTGATATAAAAATAATAAAGCAATTAAATATTTCATTATGCTCACTAGAAATAACTTGAGTTGATTATTATTGCAGAAAATTTACTACCTCAGGAAGAGAAGTTCAGTCTTCAGGTACAGGTAGAAACACATTATTCAGGCAGCCATTTGCATTCAGTGGGGATACCATTTCACACTGGGTATCACAGTGAGAATATCCTGCTCCATACTGTGACCCATCTGAACCAACTGCACATAAAGATCAAGTTAGTCTAGAACAAGGCGGCCTTTCAGATGACCTGGTTATTATTGTTTGGATTTGATTACTTGCAAGTAAATTAGCTGTTAGTTCTTGTATTTTTATGTTGTAGATTACTGCCAAACATTCTTAGTTTATGCCAAAAATAATGTATTTAAAAGCTTTGAAATCTTGATTATTTTTTTCTGCTTACAGATGATCAGTAGAATTGAATATGTGCATACAAAGAATTTTATACACAGAGACATTAAACCAGATAACTTCCTAATGGGTATCGGGCGTCACTGTAATAAGGTTAGTCTAATATTTATTGCATGAAAGAACAAAAGATAATGCCTCTGAAAATGGCAGTTCATGGAAATGCTGTGCAGCTTGAATTAATTGCTTGTCATTGCTAAACATGTCATATTTGGCAAGACTCGGGAATTGCATTTGTATGCTACATGCGGAAATAAGCTATGGCTCAACCTTTGGCCAGATCTTAATTATATAAATCAGTATGCTGCATAACTGACTCCTGATTGAGTACCCAAACTAAGTCTGTCAATAATAATGTTCATTATTAAGAATAAAAAAATTAAGTAGCACAACGTACCATAAACTGCGATTTCTTATTGTCCACTGCATTTATGTCAGCATGGTGAATGAAGCCTTAGCTAGCAGTTTCCTGGGTTTTAAAAATTGACTGTAACCAAAAACCATTGGCTTCTAATAACATAAGTGTGTTGACCTAACTGCTTCCTGTGCTTTCATGAGCCTGTGGAAGTTCAGAGTGCAGTTAATGGTAGATGTAGATTAACAGAAAGAGAATTAAACTACTGTTAACATTTTTACTGGATTTTAACTGTGGGCAGAGGGGCTGATGCTTTAATTTAGCTATAGATGCATGTTTCTTTCTGAAACGTTTATTGGGAAATATTACCTTGATTAGCTTGTGGGAAT
>NC_056523.1:111474218-111477971 GCF_019175285.1 Sceloporus undulatus | reverse complement strand
CCGGGCTTTTCCCGGTTTTTGGCTGCACCCGTGCCGTGACCGGGCAGGTGCAGCCAAAACCGGGAAAAACCCGGTTGCAACCGGGTTATGGCAACCCTACTTGTACACAAATTGTGAGATCATGCTTTTTTAAAAATCTGGTTAATGAAACAAGCTAATTAAACAACCTATTGTTTGTTTAGATAGCTCTTTTAACTGACCAGAGTTTGTTAAGCCACACTCTGGTTTGTTTTGAATCAAAGATTATATGAAAGTGAAACTGCTGAAGTCCTCCCACAATCATAGAGGAAAAGCAGGGAATACATGAATCTGAGGAGTTGTTTTTTTTACTCTTGTACTCAGCACTTAACCATGTTTTAATGCTATTTGTAAGCAGTTCACAATAGCTTCACAACAAGCCAGACAGCACTGTTTCAATTAGATGCTAATGTCTACCTAATAAGAGGCTTCATATAACAAAATACTACCCATCCCACTTACTGAATTCTGAAAACCAAGAGCCTCCAGAGATAAAGAGTAACATTCAGCTTTAACAAGTGAACAAAAAAGCTCTTAAGATATCTCATGTCAATTAACTGGAATAAAGCAAAGCTTTGAGAATTCAAAACTACTTGATTTGTATTCCAAACTTTTAGCTTAAAGGTACTACTGGAAACAAAAGCTGGTTCTTACTATACATTTGGATACTGGATATGGATAATACACAAGGGAAGACATATATTAATTTTCATCTATTTCCTCTTGGAGTATGTTTTCCCAAAGATCATATTGTCAACATACACATTACACATTTCACCAAGACCTCTACCATCCAGATACAGACCATGCAAATTCAGTAGGGTATGTGATCCTTCACAGTGCACCCTGCATTCTTGTTATTGCACTTTAAAGCACAGGGCTATTCCTCAGGAACTGATAAAATTTTTGCGTAGTTAAATAATACCCAACATTATTCACATTTAAGTGGACAAAAAAGTATTAATTTAAATAAGTGCTGGAAGGAAACATTAATAATGTTACATGTTTGCCAAGTATGTCTGAATAATGCCAACATAAGGTGCTTTTTGCAAGTCTACGTTTTCCGAAACAAAGTAAAAAGCATATGAGTTTGGGATTGAGGTTGGAATAGGAGACAGTTCAGACCTGGTTTAATCCTGAGAAAGATGGGTCCTGAGAAGTACTAACAGTCATGCTTCTTTTCCTCTTCCCCACTGGAGATTCTAAACACTGAACAAACAATAGAGGGTGGCAGTGCATCAAACAGTATTGCTTACATTGCAACAATGGCTGGCGCAGACAGGCAACACCGAGGCGTTAGAGAAAGAATAGGGTAGCCAAATGCCATCCTTCTTCCACCAAGCACTACAGTTTTCCAGAGAATATTATCAGAAAAAAATTTGATGATGTGGCAAGATAAATTTTGAGCATTAGCCACTTGAAAATGACACTGCCTTGAATAGGGATAGCAATGGCAACATTTGGCTTTAACAAAAAGGAAATTTGGATTTTATGTATGAAAGTTTCCTTTAGCTCCATAAACTGTCCTTCCCCCAAACAACATGTAGAAAGTAAATCTTCAGTAAGGAAGAGGTAGAAGGCATTTAGTCACCTTAAGTTCACTTTCATAAGCATGCAGGGCGTATTCTAGCAGAGCTCAAAGTTGATCTTATGCTTGGAATGTAATCACTCCAAAAGTGTGGCATTAATTTGTGAAATTCAACATTCCAATTTTCACTACATTTAGTTTAATGAAACTAAATTCATTTAGTTTAATGAACAATGTGACTGGAACAAGATTACCGTAACACCCTAACCTATCATAACTAATATGTCTTTAAAAACACAGAAGGCCAAGATTTACCTGTTTTTGGTACAAGGAAATTGCATAAAAAGCACCAAAATGTCCTAAAAGGGAGCTGCTATTGACAGGCCTAAAGCAAAAATCTGTTTTAATTCTTCTTCAATTAAACCAAGGGTTTTTGTTTTTTTAACATTTCTATGTCCAGCATTTCTTCAAATGTTAAACAGAAAACAATGTCCACTATTTTAGTATTTGGCACTGACCCTACATGGCCTCCTGAGAATGAGAAATGTGGTCCTGCTCAGTTTACTTCCTCCAGTGCGATCCTAACAAGGTCTTAAGAGCACAACAATACTTTCCAGGCCACTTTTCCATTTCAAAGAAAAAGAAGGTGCTGCAATGCCAGCCTAGTATGACTGTCAAGAATATGGAGAAAGGGCCATCAAACGAGAAAAATCAGAATGAAACTGGCTTAAATTTTTCTACCTATACTTTCTTTTCCTGTCAGAAAGTTAAAGAATTGGTTTCTAAGGAAACAGAATGCTACAGTATAAAATTTATAGATAAACAAAGTTTAACAGAGGCAGGATTACAGTAAGGTATTTCACCTTTTTAAAATTGACTATTGCAAATTCTCCCCCTTCACCCACAATGTTTTTAAAAAAAACTGGTACACTGAACTCCTTTAAAGCAGAATTCAACAGGTATTGTGTGACTGGTTAGGTTTCGTTCTAAAATATTGGCCCCAAGTTGGCATTCATACAGGCAAACAAAGGTAACATTTTGTAGCTAGTAGTGTCTAAAGAGTTAAATGCTGATGGCCTATGAAAAGCCCAGGTGGGAATCTTGCTCCCAATAAGATAATCAATCACATACATTTGTCCTGCACTTAAGAATTTCTTTTTAACAGCATGCTTAATGCATTGCCAATGCTGCCTGTCTGCCCGAGCTTCACATTAGAGTATAGCAAATTTTATTCCCACAAGCTAATCAAGGTAATATTTCCCAATAAACGTTTCAGATTCAGAAAGAAACATGCATCTATAGCAAATTAAGCATCAGCCCCTCTGCCCACGGGTAAAATCCAGTAAAAAGGTTAACAGTAGTTTAATTCTCTTTCTGTTAATCTACACTACCATTAACTGCACTCCTGGAACTCCACAGGCTCATGAAAGCACAGGAAGCAGTTAGGTCAACACACTTATGTTATTAGAGAAGCCAATGGTGTTTTGGTTACAGTCAATTTTTAAAACCCAGGAAACTGCTAGCTAAGGCTTCATTCACCATGCTGACATAAAATGCAGTGGACAATAAGAATCGCAGTTTAGGGTAGGTTGTGCTACTAATTTTTTTAATTCTTAATAATGAACATTATGGACAGACTTAGTTTGGGTAATCAATCAGGAGTCAGTTATGCAGCATAACTGATTTATATAATAAGATGGCTGGCCAAGGTTGAGCCATAGCTTATTCCGCATGTGCAATACAAATGCAATTCCCGAGTCTGCCAAATATGACATGTTTAGCAATGACAAGCATTAAATTCAAGCGCACAGCATTTCCATGAACGGCTGCATTTTCAGAGGCATTATCTTTTGTTCTTTCATGCAATAAATATTAGACTAACCATTATTACAGTGAACGCCGCGATACGCCATGAAGGAAGTTAGCTGGTTTAATGTACTCGGTGTAGAAAATTCGTTGTAGGCACATATGCAATTCACTGAGCATCTGTAAGCAAAGAAAAAAATAATCAAGATTCAAAGCTTTTAAATACAGTTATTTTTGGCATAAACTAAAGAATGTTTGGCAGTAATCTACACATAGAAAAAGACAAGAACTACACAGCTAATTTACTTGCAAGTAATCAAATCCAAACAATAATAACCAGGTCAAAGCGGAAAGGAGGGCCGCCTTGTTCTTAGACTGACTTGATCTTGTAGGTTGCAGTT
>NC_056523.1:111473837-111474193 GCF_019175285.1 Sceloporus undulatus | reverse complement strand
TGCATCTGCACTGGGGAAATAATCTGGTTTGACTCCACTTTAACTATCCTGGCTATGGAATTCTGGGAATTAGAGTTTGTTGTGGGGTCCTTGGCTCAAGGCTATGGAATTGTGGAAGTTGGAGTTTGTTGCTCCCCCCCCCCCCCCCCCTCTTGTGCCCCCCTCTGCTTCCCCCATCTCTCCCCCCGCCTCCTGTTTCATTCCCTTCATCCCTGTCATCTACATCTAAGTCTACCCTTCCGAGCACCAGAAGCAAATGGGGCAAAATTTCAGCACAGCATCATGGGAAATGTGGGACCTTGGAGGTTTGGGGGGGCGTACTGGGATGGAACAAAGTTCTATTCCACACCAGACCA
>NC_056523.1:111454448-111473737 GCF_019175285.1 Sceloporus undulatus | reverse complement strand
CCTGAATCCAATCCACTCTCCTTCCCTTTGTAACAGTTGCCTTCTCTTAGGTTGCATCTGCACTGGGGAAATAATCTGGTTTGACTCCACTTTAACTATCCTGGCTATGGAATTCTGGGAATTAGAGTTTGTTGTGGGGTCTTTGGCTCAAGGCTATGGAATTGTGGAAGTTGGAGTTTGTTGCTCCCTCCCCCCCCCCCCAGTCTCTTATGGACCCCTCTGCTGCTCCCATCTCTCCCCCAGCCTCCTGTTTCATTCCCTTCATCCCTGTCATCTACATCTAAGTCTACCCTTCCGAGCACCAGAAGCAAATGGGGCAAAATTTCAGCACAGCATCATGGGAAATGTGGGACCTTGGAGGTTTGGGGGGGGCGTACTGGGATGGAACAAAGTTCTATTCCACACCAGACCAATTCGGAGTAAAATCAAAGTGAGCTTAGGAGCAATTTTTTGAATTTGCTTGTTACCTAATTCACCAAAATGAGGAGTCACTTCGGATTCACTGTGGATGCGCCCGGAATGACCCCCCCCATAGAAAGCAATCACGTGAGATAATACATCATGTTATCATGTGAATTCACATCGTTGGAACCGCAGTGGCTTCGGATCAGAGCTACAAAAACCTCCATGTGATAAGGCTCTCAGACTGCTATCACACTGCAGAACTGATGCACTTTGACATTACTTTAATGGTCATGGCTCCATCTTATGGACTTCTGGGATATGTAATGTGTTGTAACACCAGAGCTCTCTGAGAGAGAAGGCTAAATATCTCACAAAACTACAAATTCTAGAAATCCACAGAATTAAGCATAGCAATTATAGCAGTGTCAAACTTCATTTATTCTGCAGTATAGATATAGCCTGGGTCGTTTCAAGTAGCATGCAAGTACTCTGTGTGTTACAGGAGATGAGGGAATACAAGCCATTTGCTATTTTCATGGAAATCCTCTCTCTCAGCAAAATTAGCCAACAGGAAAGCTACTGGGAACACATTTCCACAGGAAACACAGAGCACTTCCTATCCAGCTACAACATGATCAAATATCACCATTTACCATGTCTGGGGATTCAATTGCTGCAGCACTTTGCTCATCTATCTCTCAAACAGAGACAAACATACACACCCCATCGCATTTAACAGTTGGACTTGCTTAATCTCCCAGGGATGCTGGTGGAGAATTAAGCATTTTCCCTTAAAAGGAAAGGTGCAGCAGCCATCTTAGATAGCTCAATGTAGAGAAGCTGTCAAAAGCTTGCCATTTCACTTGCCATGTGCAGGGAGCTATCACAAATATTGAGAAGGAGCATGCATAGCCACAAGGTTCCATTAAATCAAAGACCAGAAAAGTTTGCTCTTGCCAGCTATTGGTTTTTTTAAAAATGTTTTTTATTTTATTTCATATTTTAAATATATACAATCCATAACATTTTCCTTAGAGACAGATAGATATATTCTTACATTCTCAGTGCTCCCCTTCCCTGGAGCCATTACCATTGTTGTATTCCATCCAAAATTTCATTTCATCTCATGGAGGTAATTTTCCATCTTCTTTTCTTAATGTTTTTTCAATAAATTTTCTCCATAACCCATCAAAATCATTTCTTTTCCATAGTCCTTTCCTTACTTTCAATTTGCATATTAATTTATCATTAATTGCTAATTTCCATACTTCTTTATACCAGTCCTCCAGTTCTACCTTTATTTTTGTTTTCCAAAGTCTTACAATGATTAATCTCGCTGCTGTAAGTAAGTTTGTTACCAATTCCTTTTCCTCTTTTTTCCATTCTTCAACATTATATAACGATAACAAAACTATATTTGGTTTTCTATCTATTTTTATATTCATAATATTTTCCATTTCTAAAATCACTTTTTCCCAAAATTTTTGTACATATTTACATTGCCACCACATATGCATATATGACCCTATTTCTTGACAACCTCTCCAACAGTTTTTTGAGTTCTTATTATATTATATAATCTTACTGGTATCAAGTACCATTTCCAAATCAACCAGCTATTGTTTAATGCTTGTATATCTTTGTTCCTTGATTCAGGGACTCCACTGGTGTGGAACCTTCCACCAGAGGGAGTCACCTACCTCCACAAGGAGCAGCCATGTACCCTTTGTTGTTGTGTGCCTTCAAGTCATTTCCAACTTATGGTGAACCTATCCTGGGATTTTCTTGGCAAGATTTGTTCAGAAGAGATTTGCTATTGCCTTTCCCTGAGGATGAGAGTATGTGACTTGCTCAAGGTCACCCAGTGGGTTTCATGACCAAGCTGGGAATGGAACCCCAGTCTCCAAAGTTCTAGTCCAACACTCAAACCACCACACCATGCCTTACGAATAATGATGGCATGACACTGTAGACATGAAGTGGGAGCTGCAGGACCTGCTAGAGGACAAAAGGTGCAAAGGATAAAGAGGAGGAAGACGAGAGAGAGTGGAAAGAGAAGAATCTGTTATCTTTTTGAAAGCACAGTAGCTTTCTTTTTCTTTCTTACTGGAAGAAGGCAAAATGATAGGTCGTATGAAACTGACAGGCCCAAGCACTGAGTACTAATGCTCAGTTCACACTAGAGACAGTGTGAGCCCTGAGAAAATGAACACCCACAAGACTGGAAGGTGGAGCCTTGAAGCATGGAAGTCAAATTGGACTAGGATTGTAGCAGTTCCAGATCCTCCTGCATAAGGGAAAATCCACCTATGCTTGAGCCCCATAGGAAATAATGGGCGCGCGTGCATGTGGTGTGCGTGCAACATTGTTATTCTCCCCGCGCGGCTTCCACGTAAGCTGGAAGCTGCGTAAAGTGCATTCGTGCATCGTGCAGGCACACTGTATTTGTTAATGGTTTTTGAAACAACATTGTTACACTTGCTATTTTAATCATTAAATGGCAACAGTGTTGTTTTTTTAGTAATGGTTAACACTTCTTATTAATCTAATTAATTTTGAATCACAGAATCATAGGATTTATCACATGGGGACAGGCATTTTTATCCCATCCAGAAAATGCAATTGAACGTGATTGCCTGAAAGGCTTTCTCACCATATCATGCTTATCCCACAAATGTCCTGTCAGTCAAGTGGAATTGCATTACCATGATCTTCCAATAATACAAAATTAGAGGAAATGAGGGAACAATTCCACTTCATTCAGGGCACATTCACAGGATCAGCGCGATTTAGTGAGAAAGCCTTTTCTGTGATCACATTCAATTGCACTTTCTGGATGGGACAATGTCCTGATCAGGGTGATTTTGTGTGAAACTCCTTCCTTGATAAGCACAGAACATAGATGGGACAATAATGTCCCCTCCTCCATGTGATAATGTCCATACAGTCCTAGGGGATTATCACATGGAGGCACTTACGTTGCAGAACTGTTTCAGAAGCATGAAGGTGGCATTGTCTGTCATGCTTCTAAAACGTAATTGTGGCTTCCCGTTTTCCTTCCTTCGATGAAGTGTTTGCAGAGAAGCCATTTTTTGAATAATGGAAGATCCTGTTATTCAAAAAATGTCTTCTCCTGGCTTCTCCATGAATGCTTCGTAGATGGAAGGAAAGCGGGAAGCCTTAATTACATTTTAGAAGTACGACGGACGATCCCACCTTCATGCTTCTGAAACAGTTCTACTATATTTCGCCCACGTAAGTGCCTCCGTGTGATAAGGTTCCTAGAGTTGGAAGGGGCCAAAAAGGTCATCTAAAAAAAAAGATTTGTTTTTTAAAAATAACAATTTAATGAATTAACTGTTAGATTTATTTTTAAAGCCTTCTTAATAATTCAACAATGGCAAATTATTTTTACTTTGACAATGTACTATTAATGCATTTGCACTAACACTGATGTTTCCACACTATTCTAGCCACTTTTACATTATGGTGGGTGTCTGACTGGGTAGCCTTAAGAAACCTTTTGCTTCTATGAAGCCTTTTGGATCCTAATAATAATAATAATAATAATTTGTTTTATTTATATACCGCTATTCCAAAGATCATAGCGGTGAACAGCAAGTAAGTTAATTAGCAGGTAAGCTAATTTGCCCCCAACAGTCTGGGTTCTCATTTTAGCGATCTCGGAAGGATGCAAGCCTGAGTCGAGCTTGAGCCCTTTTGCTGGTCTTGAACTCGCAACTTTGTGGTTTTGAGTGAATGGCTGCAGTACAGGCATTTAACCACTGCGCCACCAGGGCTCCAGTGGTTAAATGGTAGAGCTGTTGTTTTTAACAGGGCAAGAAACAGGCCCTGCTAGTTGCACTGCATGTACCTGTCACAGTGGAGGCAAATAGCCAAGAAACTTCAGTGGCCCACCCATGTCATTCTTAAAGCAGAAGAGTCCTGCAGAGACAGATGCTTGTACTAGCATGTTAAGAGCTGTAAAGTTGTCACAAGAATGGGATGCAGAGTGTTTCCTTGTTCATCACATTGCCTAAACCTTAGGAAAAAGACAAAACAGAAATACAAGAAGAAGGAGAAGAAAAAGAGGAGGAGGAGGAGGAGGAGGAGGAGGAGGAGGAGGAGGAGGAAAATGATGTGCAGTGGGGATGGGAGTCATCTGCCCCCTCAGTAACTGTTGGATGACAACTCCCAATATTCCTACTGTCTGGGGCTGCTGGGACTTGTATTCCCAACAACATCTTGAGGGTGCCGTTATGCCCATCATGGATGTGAAAGGACAAGTAGTAGTAGAGAAGGTTTCCTGACCTGTGGGGGGCTGCAGCTTCTGTAAGATGTTTGAGACAGCTGTTTTCTTCTCCATCGTGGTTGAGCTCAAGTATTCATGGTCCAAGAGCTTTAGCAGTACATTCAGCTCAGGCAGGAGTTGATCCAACACTATGGGCAGAAAAGAAAAGCACAGAGTTGAGGGGGACAGGTGACAAGCTTCCTAAGATGTGGGTGGAGTGACCACATCCCAGTTTTCCAGATAAATTGCCTGTCTGTCTATCACTTATATCATGGGCGGCAAGTGGGACTCTCCAGATGTTGCTGGGCTGTAACTCTCATCACCACCCACTGGTGGCTATGTTGGCTAGGACTGATGGGAATTATAGACCAACAATATATGGAGGGCCATGTTTCCTACTCCTGTTTTAAATGCTTGGACCATAACCTCCGATGCCATCACCCCAGTTAGTTCTCTCGTTGTGCCTCTTCTTCTTGCTACACTTAGACATAATCTGAATTGGTCATATACCAGCCAAAGAGGAAGTTAGTTGAAGAAATGGATGAAAGAACAGGCGGCACAACTACCATAACTTCACTCAGGACTTTAAACAACACTGGCACTGTCTTTAGGAAAAGATCTAATAACACTATATCTGAACATTGGGGATGAACAGGCCTGCCTATTTCGAGAATATATCAGTTTTCCCTTTGTATATCCATATGTGTCCATACTGTCCCATTTCAAAACTAATCTGTGTTATTTGCATTATTTCTAAAGCAAGCTGCTTTAAATATGCATTTTTCCTCAAAAATATGGACTTCTAATGTGTATATTCTCTTAAAGGATGCAGTTCTAAGTCTATTTTATCACAAAATAAAACACACATCAGGGACTTGTAGCTGGTTGCTTCATGGTCTGTAAGGCAAGAGTGGGTATCATTTTGTTCTGATTAATTATGAATACGTATATCAAAATTCAGTGGCAAGTCCCCCTTAATATATGCCTTGTGTCTTTGTGCTCCCCCAGAAATGGCACCTCCAACTAGATGGAGATACAATGTCTAATCAGAACTTGATTAAAAGCTCCAACAGCATTGCTTTTGGAAGTTGTATTCCAGGATCTAGCAACCATGGGCCTTCTGGGTATTGTAAAGTCGAAGGCTTTCATGGCCGGCATCCATAGTTTTTTGTGGGTTTTTCGGGCTATGTGGCCATGTTCTTGCAGAGTTTCTTAATAATAAATAATAAAATAATAAAATTTTTTTTTATACGCCCTCCAAAGACAGGGCGGTTAACAGCAAGAAAATCATACAATATACAATACAAATATCAAATACATCAAATTATGCACAAATATAAATAAAAACAAAGTAAAACCCCGTTAGCCAATCTTCTGCCGACAAAGAGGAAGGGAGACCTGTTCGGACTTCAGTCGGGGAAATGAGCTGAAATAGGAAGTTTTTAGTCCCTCTGAATTGAGCAGGGAGGTGGCCGACGGAGCTCTGGGGGCAGCGTGTTCCAAAGGGCGGGCGGCGATGGAATATGTCTTCCTCGTATAAAGGTAGCCAGCCCCTGACCCTAAGTAATTGCTCCCAGAAGTTATGAGGGGCGGGCGGAATGTACGGGGAGAGCGGTCCTTCAGGTATCTGGGCCCAAGCCATTAGGGCTTTATAGGCATCACCAACACCTTATATTGTGCCCGGAAGCGAATAGGCAGCCAATGAGGTCTTTTAGACGGTGTAAGATGGCTGCCTGAAGTGCCAGTGATCACACTGGCTGACCAATTCTGTACCATCTGTAAGCTTCCGGTTTGGTAATAAGGGTGCCCCATGTGAGTGCATTGCAGAAATCCAGTCTCGAGTTCCAGAAAGGTTCTTTCTGATTTCCCAGCATGTGGCTGCATCTTCAGAGAATTGAGAAGATGCCAGCACAGATGCTGGCGAAACGTCAGAAGAACTCTGCTAGAACTGGGCCAATAGCCGAAAACCCACAAAAAACTTCTAGGTATTGCTGGACTAAAGCTCCACCAGTCTTACATACTTGGATGTTACTAATATGCTAAAGTGGTTGCAGTCTATGAATTGGAAAGAGCTGAAAAGTTAGGTTTTTGGATCAAAACTCCCATGTGGCCCATGTTTGCTGAGGATTTTGGGAGTTGTAATGAAACAGTATGTTTCCAAGCTCTAAGGGCCACCAGTGCTATCCCTGCTTACACAAACAAGATTCTCCTGGAGGATTACTTTTACATGCTTGGACTCAAAGCCAAATCTATTTTATACAACTTGAAGGAGAGAACAGGAGGGAACCCCAAAAATAATCTGTAACCTGCCAGTTAACATGCCCTGACACATTTTCCTGCCCCAACGCACTCACACTTTAAACAACATTGATATCCTTCAATTATATGTCTTCTTAAAAGGCTCTTCCAATATTATTTTCAACTCAACATGGACAAAAGTCTTCAATATGCTAGAAAAACAGAAGGTCACAGATAAGCAATGGCAAGTCGCTGCACTTTGCACTCCATGGAAAATCACAGGCTAGAGCACAATCATCACCAAAATAAATGACACATTTTGTTAAAATGTTCGTGGTGGCAGGTGAGGAGAGAAGTCTTTCTCAAACATAAATAAAAACACAATTAATTTTTCTGAATACCAGCTCACCTTTTTAACTTAATTCTGCGCCACAGGGAATTGACTGACGGGAGGATCAGCTCAAAGCTGGTCTTTCCTGTCAATTGTTATAAATACCTTTCTACAGTACCTCTAAGTAGCTTCTTTATCCTCCTAGTTACTCCCATGTTTATTTTTGCAGGTACCCATTCACTGATGTATACAAGTTACCTCTTTGGACTATGATCTAAAAGACATGTATTCAGGAAGAAACGGTAATTTCCAGAGTAGATATGACCTCTCTGCCAATGGCTCATTCTCAGTTATCCCATCTATTCAAGGGTGGTATACATAAATATATGCTCCATATAACTTCATTAATAGTGCCCTTTACTATCCATTCTTGAATATCTGAAATTAACAACAAGATAGTCATCTCTTTCTTTCAGAGTTTTTTATTTGAACAAAAGCTGTCCAGATACACTATTCTTTAACAGAGATAGCCAACTAGATATACTAAACGTGCGAAAGGGCGCTCAGTAATGAATGAAAAAAACAGGAGTATGTGTTATGTTACAATGGGCAGGCTGATTTTAGCACAGAATTGAAAATCAGGAAGTACAAAGATAGATGAGTGGATATTAAAGTTAATGACATAGGAAAAAATGTATAAACTAACTGGATTATTAAATAATAACGATATTGAAGATAGGGAGGAGAATGGTATCCAGTAGTGGAATAATTGTAAAAAGATGGGAAATAAAAATAGGAGTATGTAAATATGAATTGTGGGCAATTTAGGAGACAGTAATAGAAATTTGTTTGAAGAAAATAATGAAAAAGGACTCAGAAGAATAAGGGAGTGAGGAGTGGAACAAAATTAACTTTATGGAACTCATATTATGTGACATGTCTAAACGGTATTGTACTTGTACAATATCAAAACTAGTAATTCTTGTTGTAAATCATTTTTAATATTAATAAAAAAGTTATATAGTGCAATAAGTTTTCTCCTATGGATTCAGTCATGTACTAATATATAAAGCAGTGCTTTGCAAGCTGTCAACAGTGTTACTTCCCCCCCCCCCAATGTGTGATGGACCAGTATCAATCTGTGCATATATTATCTTAATTGTGCAGATTCCTGCCAACTGCCAGAGACTATAGATGATGACTCACAAGACAACCACCAGTCAAGACCACCACTTTGAGTAGCTCTGCTCTGAAGTCCCTTTTCATGACTTCGGAGGAATTTCTGCTTTAAGTGCCCAGCTAACACTTGGAGCCAGTAATTCACCATTTTTATAACAGAGCTTTTGATAACAAGGATCATTGATTTTCAATCACTAAACTGCAACACAAGGTAATTTATTATTATTATTATTATTATTAACCTTTATTATAAAGCGCTGTAAATTTACACAGCACTGTACATACAATCTTTTAGTTAGACGGTCCCTCCCTCAGGCTTCAATCTAAGAGACACGACACAAAGGAGAAGGAGGGTGGTGGGGAATGGGATCAGGTCCAGCAGTTCCACCCGAGCCCTGGACCAAGGCAGATGGACTGGAGGAAGGGCTGGCTTCTTGATGGATGGTAGAAGGAGGCTCCTGGGCGAGAGGGCTCACCCTGGGAACGCTCTCTAACATATAGTTTTAACTCAGTTTGAAACGGGTAGAGAAGTGATAGGTTGCAAGTGGGGAAGAAGTTCCAAGAAGTAAGGGGCATAAGAGAAGGGACGAATTCAGGAGGGCAGTGGAAGCCTACCAATGTGACAGGAGACCTTGACTAAAAGCAGAGCGGGGAGTAGGAATGTAAGGAGAAAGAAGTCAGATAAGTAAGGAGGGGCCAATCCAGGAGGGATTTGAAGTCAATAATAAAGCTTGTTACAGGATGCGGAAGGGGAAGGGGAGCCCATGAAGGGAGGATAAAAGAGGGAAACATGGTCAAGCGGTAACTTATATATAAATATATAAAACAAGTAATATGACATCTACATGGTCAATACTGTAAATGTGTTGTTCTAAGGGCGGGATCAGAATATGGAACAGAAAGAATCCGGAGCACTCAGAGATACACCAAGGGCAGTTGCCATCCAATAGACCAGAAATTTTTATTCTCATAAGTCAATAGATTCGTAGTTTAAGTAAAAATAAAATAAATAAATTCTCCAAGCCATTGTGACATGATTTCCACATTCACTTAGGGTAGTAGAAAGCCAGTATTTGGGAAGCAGTTGTAGTGTACAACCCAAACTACCCTACTTGAAAGGGAAGTCATGGAGCTGATGGCCATTTCCCTACCTATTTGGCCATTTCATACCCTCCCATTTCAAAGATCAAACTGGGCATGTAGCCAAGTAACATCAGAATGTGGCAAGATAACCAAAGTTTATAATGTGGAAGTGCAGCAAGATAGGAAGGATGCACAGTTTAAGCTTTGTCTTTCCTTCCCATGCCAAATTAATGAGCAAAGCACTTTTGCACAGTACTCATTTGTAGCAACTGAAGAAGCTCGAGCAAAGAGGAAAAGTGGGAAGAGGACAGAGAACTAGAACATTGTAAAAGCAGTGAAAAGATGGGATGACAAGAACTTGATCAAGATTGTCCAGGCAAATTCAGAACATGGAAGATATGTATTGCTCCTTCTTCCAAAGCCATAGATAATTGATCTTAGGCCACACAGCCAAATAAGCACAGGACCGAAATGCAAATTCTAACCTCACTATGATCATTAAGTTACAGCAGCACAGCACCTCAAAAAATACCAACTCTGTTTTCACTTCACATGAATGAATGGAGGTGGGGTGGGACACTTCTCTGACCTTTCATTTAACACAAACCACAAAGAGTATATGCATGTCAAACTCACAGATAAAGGAACAACATAGAGTGGGAGCCTAACGTCTTTGTTCATTGCCAGAGGGCCACATCTTACTAGCTTTTGCCAACTCGGGCCCAATCCCATTTTCTTCAGGCTGTCTGAGACTGGAGGATTCCAGGTTCATGAAAGATAGTCACACATCACAACATAACAGAGCTCTGTTTGAGATCTGTGTGGAACAATTAAAGACTAGAGCTAAAGCAGGTGGACCACTTGTATCACTGAATGTTATTGTCAACTTAGGGCTGCAATTGTAATGTTCACATACTGATAAATTTACACTTAGACTCTCAAAGGATAAAAAGAAAGCCGGTCAGCTCTAAAAGTACAGAACAAGGGAATCAAATTAAAAAATGATGCAAGCAACCACCAACATGTGCCACAGAAAGGAGAACTAGAAAAAACCTCACTGAACGCTAGCCTCAAACCCTCATGATGTGTTCCTTGCAGTCACACTCACCAGGTGTAGATGCAATGTTCTGCATGGATCCACAAACTACCACTGCAATACCACCAAAACATTAAAAAAGACTCCAAAGAAAGATCCCAAAAGAGACTCTTGGATCAAAGACAATATAAAATGCCAATTTTAGCTGATTGTTAAACACAAAGATCTAAGAAGCCCTGGTACACCAAGCCGAAGGAGGAAACAAGAACAGATCATTCAGCATACTCGTGAAGTGCTGATCTACTTGAATCCAAAGGTGTTGTTGCGTGCCTTCAAGTTGTTCCAACTAGGGTGACCCTAAAATGAAACTATCATGGGGGTTTCTGGGCAGAATTTGTTCAGCGGGATTGTTCTTGCCTTTCTCTGAGCTGAGAAAGTATACTTCCCTAGGTAACCTGTGGGTTTCATGGTTGAAGGGGTATTTGAATACTGGTCCCAGAGTTGCAGTACAACTCTCAATTCCTACAGCACACTGGTTGTCTCTGGTACAGCATAGAAAAATTACTTTTTTGGACTAATCCCAGAATTCCTCAGCCAAAACTGTGCAGACAGGCGGTAAAAAAAAAAAGAACTTCAATGCCGCTACTGATTCAAATCAGACGAAAATTACCAGTAGCCTTTTGCTGGAGTCACACCCCCACCTGACTCCAAGGTACCCCCAGTTCCCCTACCAGGTCTGCGGTTTTCCTCAGACCCACACCACGCGCCCGCCACCCCCCTCAACCCCCCCCCCCCTCCCTCCTCACCACCACCCCCCCTACCCCACCCCCCCACCCAGCCGCCGCCCACAACCCCCGCCCCTGACCCACCACCCTGACAACACGCACCCACGACCACCCCCCCAACCGCCCCCGACCGCACGCGACCCCACCACCCCCCCCCCCTCCACCCCCACCACCCTGGCCCCGACCACCCCCCTCTCCCCCCCCCCCCCCCAAACGCCTTTACATTCCCCCGCCCCCCCACACCACCCCCACCCCACCCACCCCACTCCGCACCCTTCTTCATCTCACTCCCCTCCCCGGCCCCCCCCCACACCCACGTACCACGCGCACACCCCCGCCCACACCCTACCGCACCGCGCACCCCACCCCACCCCGACCCAACCCACACCCCTCTCCTTCTAACCCCAACTTCACACTTCCTCCACTTCACCCCTCCCCCCCCACCCCCTCCCACCCTAAACGCATCATTATTGTACGCCCCCCACCCCACCCCCCCCCCCCCCCCCCCCCCCCACCCCCCCCCCCCCCCAGCCCAAGACCAGAAGGATTTCAGTCCTCTGAATACACGCGCGAGCGCGCAGCACCACACCCAGCAAGAACCGGACACCCCTAAACCACACAGCCCCCCCCCCCCCCCCTCCCCACCCCTTCCCACCCTGTGATCTCATGAAGATACAGGATCTTTAAAGAGATGATAATGTGTCTCCCCCAGCGTGTGGCCTCTCTGGATATCACAAATAGACCACTGGCGCCCGCCAATTTTTAAAGGGCCCAGGCGCAACATCTATAAAAACATGTCTACCTGCTTTGTTGGCGGATGGACAAATGTGTCTGTTCCTCATAGGGAGAGAGCGGAACACACATAATAATGGGTTGTCGCTGCATTCTTTCTATTCATTTCCTGAGCAAATTGATAAGGCTCTAACAGAGGGCCTCAATGCCTGCTTCATATAATCTTGGAAGCTAAGAGGGGTCAGCCCCTGCCGTTAGAACTTGGATACTTGCCAATGTGATTCTCGGTGCTATATGCCTATATTTTAGACGCAGGAGCTAGGCAAAACCACCACCTGCGTTATTCTTGCCTAAGAAAACCCTATGAAACTTGCAGATGGTCACCATAAGAGAACGACAATTGAAGGACCCTAACAGAAGGCCTCCTTGTATAGTTTTGGGATTACACAAAACCTCGGCTAAAACTAAAAGCAGATCCATGAGATAACATGATTCCTAAGAAAGGATAATAGCTTGTAAGTAGCAACAACACTTCCTTTAATTGGTGGTGAGCATTGCATGATCGTGTATGTGATGGATGCAAGAGGACTATGCTGGCAGCAGCAGCGCTCATAGGGGTTTATCACATGCAGATAGGCATTTGCTGAGGACGCTAGACTCAGGGGTGAATTTTGACAGGGCCAACGGAGTGACCAGAAGAAGCTGCTCCCGCCTCCAATTGCCCCGACGATCGTGGCAACCAGATGCCACAGTTCCCAACGGTGCTCACTGCTGCGGTCTGAATGGGCTGAAAAAGAGCGATTATAAGAAAACTGTTTTTCTGTGGCAGTTTTGCGGCCACCTTTGGTGGCCCGGTGCGGCCTCAGCACCAACCTCTGAGTGATCATGGGTGTGCATCATGTGCACCGCCCTGTCCTGGATTGGCAGACGTGGCCATTTTGAAACCATCTGTTTGAGGCCTCCGGGTCGTTCTTAGTGCATACAAAAGAACGATGAGAGGCAGGGAGACGAAGTGACTTTTTAAGACAAAATTCTGGCCCTAAACTATGTAGTTGATGGATGAGACATTGAAATAGTTCAAGATTTTCCATACTTTGGCTCATTCATTAATAGAATGGAGGACTAAAGTAGGAAACCAGAAGAAAGGAGCAGGACTTGGAAAAAGGTAGCTATGAAGGAACAAGACAAGACTGAAGGTCAAGATACTATCCCTGAATTACTGGTTAGGATTGTCTATTCGCCATCATATATACATCTCCTCTTTATTTATACTTTTCTATAGAGAGTATTTATACCTGTTAAGTTTGACAGTTCCCAGCATTCATGCATATAGTCTAAATAGGACATGAAAACACCAGGACAAGGAAATGGCCATGGTGGTGGTTGATTAAACCCGCAGATATGCCAGTTTCTTTTGTCCCCCCCAGACCAGGGCGTAGCAGCAGTTGGTGATGGCAAAGAAGGCCTTTCAAAACTAACAAACAAACAGCTTTATTATATACGCTTCATACTGAAGTGGTTTACAACTGTAAGCTACTTGCCCCCACACAATTGGGTACTTCATCTGCTCTGGGCCTTAGGTATGGTGGAACTGTGCCTTCCTCTCCTTATTCTCGTCCCTCCACTGTAGGGTAGTGGCTGGACAGAGTTGGGATGGAGGTTATACATATGTAGGTTGCAAAATGCCTGGACAGTGAAGAAATCTGAATAAGAAGAAATAATCATTTGAAAGTAGTGCGAAGAAGAGCTCTAAGCTCCACAGGACTAAAAAAAGACAATAAATGGGGTCCTAGAGCAAAATCAGGCCTTAAAAACTGCCCCCAGAAGCCAAACTACTAAAATTGAGGACGACTGTTGCACTTAGGCCATATCATGAGAAGTCATGAATCAAAAGCAATAATGCTTGGCAAGAAGAAGGCAGTTAGGAAAAGAGGACGGACTGCATTCTTGAATTAAGACCCAATTCAAGGGACGCTACAGCCCCTAGTTGCAGGGACCTGAGCTAGGGCATTGATTGAGTTACATGGAGGTCTCTCATTTCAGAGGGTCCCCATACACTGAAATTGACTTGCTGGCAGTTAATCACAACCACAAGGTGGAAGGACAGTAGGAAAGAGGAGATTTGGTTACAGGTGGGATTGACTCAACCAAGGAAACCATTGCACTGAATTGCAGGACCTGAGCAGAGGTATTCATCACAGGGTGCCTTGGAGGTGTCTCATTCATAGAGGGTTGTATAAGTTGACTTTTTCTTTACTGACAATTAACGACAGCAACAAAAACGTCCACTATCTATAGGGTTTTTTTTTAAGAACACCACACCCAACACCACACAAAGTCTTCAACTAAGGCCTCCCTCCTCACTCGAGCTTTCCTTTTCTACATTCTATGGTTTTCCCATCAGATGAGGCTGGTCACATGGTCCAGACGTTTGCCTCCCTCAACCATGAGGACGCAATTCCAGTGTGTTGTGTGAAAAAGAGGAGCGAGAGAGATTTAAAGAATATACCACCTTCTGTCAAACTTGATCTCATATTCACATGAAGACCCAATACATATTCCGCTACTCCCCCCTATTCATTATGTCTTATCCCCTTCCTCACAATGGCGCCAAAGATTTCTGGGTCTCCTGTGCTGTGAACAGGTTTTTTTAAAACCCGTTCAACAAGCATTTCAGGATGCAACATCGTAAGCCTTTTCCTGCTTGCCTCCACTGATGCACTTTTATCTCCACAGCCTTTCATGTTTCCTCCTCCCTTCACCCGGGCACGCTAATAGGAAGAAATTGTCCAGCTTTTAAGGGGGGGGGGGGGATGGGATTCGGGCTTATAAAAGAAAGCAGACCCCAGAAAGGGCATCTGGCACTTCTAATGAGGGGGTTACCACCTTAGGAGTTGCCTACTTTTCGTCTTAAGGGGGGGGGGGAAAACCGGCATGGAGAGGGTGGGTTGGGGATGATGAGGTGGGGCGGCCGATCAGAATTGGCCAAGCTAGGAAACCGTATTGACAGCAAAAAGCATTATGTGTACCTAAAGTGCATGGTATTAATTGCACATAACTGATCCAGCACTGTCAAGCAACCCACTCCATGCAGTGGATAGAATCCCATAAAGATATACACAACACAGTCCCGGATGACCAAATATATCCTACCAGTTGCATGCTAAGGTTGGTGACCTATATTATACACATGATGTCCTCAGCCATCTCTGTTCCTCCTGAAGTCTGTAAGAAATCGGTTGCCAAATCAGGATCAGGATTATTCTGGCCCTGAGCTTTCAGGTCAAAACCTAGGGATGACTCCCTTGTGATATTATGGGAGGATGGCTCTGGCAATATTACAAGCGCGCCTCCTGCTAAAGATCCATTAGCATGGTAAGTGGTGCATCAACCCCAGCTGGCAGATTTACTATACCATTTAAATAAGAAAATACAGTCCTAACAAATGAGGAAATATATCTATATACCGAAAGACCAGCACTCTTGCCTGGTCTTCCTTCCCAGCCCAGAGAACCAATTTCCGTTCCCCTACCCCTTGCATAAGCATAGATGTGATATGGTGTGTTGTATTTTATAACATGTAAAAACCTGATAGACGGAATAATCTTCCTAATACTCTTTTGTTTACCTCTTCAGCAAATACTTGGAAGTAACAACTTATACAAACTGGCCTGGCCAGAAAAAAAGTATATTTAAACATATAAATGCAGTAATATTTCGCATTTATATTACACTCTAGAATGTACTTCAGATACATTATCTCAGAGAAAGAAAGTTGGATGAATAATAAAGTATGGGCTTCCGGTGAAACCTTTGGTGTTAGCAATGTAATCAGCCCTCCCGACTTCACAAACTTGAAATGACCGCTGAAACATAATTCCAAGATCAAACAATGATTGAGGTATTCGTTTTTGTCTCCCTTCTTCTGTCATCTTGGCCTATCCATTTCCTTCATAGGCCATGTTATAGTTTTCTGTTATTTGTCTCTTATTATCATTTAAAAATGAAATGCAAAAAACTGATCTGCATTTTTCTATGCACTTATGTGTGCCAGTAGGCCAATCACAACATTGTTCATACCGATGCAAGTGTACAAGCTCCTTGGATGTGTAAAGAAGACAAGGCACTCTCGATCCCTGCCCCTCGTGGCTCGGACCCGCCCAGTGAGGCGATGCCGTAACTACATTGTTACGATTCATAATCAATGCATCCTTTCCGGGAGGGAAAAATTCCATCTAAATTGAAATTAGCAGTGGTTCAACCGCGCTGAAAAACACCCTCCCTGGACCCCCTGGTGAGCAAGAAACCATTATAGACGCGTCTCCCTGTTTCCATTCTGGGGCAGGTGATTGAGAGAGAGGTTGCCTTCCAACTCCAAGCTGTCTTGGATGAAATGATTATCCAGACCATTCAAACCGGCTTCAGGGCGGCTACGGAGTGTTGAGACTGCCATGGTCGCCTTAGTCGATGATCTCCGTCTTGGGATCGACAGGGGAAGTGTGACCTTGTTGGTGCCTTGGACATTCAGCGGCTTTCGATCCCATTGACCACAGATCCTTCTGGATCGCCTGAGGGAGCTGGGACTCGGGGGGGCGGCACTGTGCTCCAGTTGGTTCCGCATCCTTACCTCTCGGCAGACCAGGATGGCGCAGTTGGGGGACCCTTGCTTCCTCTAAGCGGGAACTGACATCTGGTGTTCCCCTCAAGGAGCTATTCTGCCCCCATTCTGTTCAACATTACATGGAACCGCTGGGGAGAGATCATCCGGAGACATGGGGCCCACGGTGTTATCAGTATTGCTGATGACACCCAACTATGTTTCTCTAGTCTCCGATTGATCAGTGATAAGCGGCTGCCATCTCTCCTTCTGAATGCCTGTCTTGAGCGGTTAATGGGCTGGATGAGGGAAAAACAAAACTCAGACTGAATCCACGAGGAAAACGGAAGGAAGTACTTGTGATAGGTTCCTCGGGCCTTAGGGAAGGAAATTTGTCAACTGTCCTGGAAAAAAACAAAACGGGGTCCCACTTTTCCCCTGAAGGATTGAAGTTCACAGTTTAGGAGTACTTCTGGACTCGTCCCTGCAAGTGACATCTCAAGTAGTGCCGATGGCCAGAAGTGCCTGCTATCAATTCGGTTGATACGCCAACTGCGACCCTACCTCGACCGAAGGGACCTTGTGAAACGCTTTGGTACCGTTCTGGTAACCTCTCGTTCTAGATTTCTGTAATGCACTTTTACATGGGGCTACCCTTGTACCAAGGTCTGAGGAAGCTTCAGTTAGTTCAACACATATGGCAGCCAGATTGGTCACCCCGTTCCTCAAGGTTTGGACCTATCTTAAAAGATCTTTCACTGTCTTCCCTATCTGCTTCCGGGCACTAGTACCAAGGTGTTGGTTATTGCTATAACGCCCCCACATGGCTGCGGCCCGAGTTACGTTCCGGCGACCGCATCTCCCTATATAATCCGCCCACATCCCACACTCTTAGAACATCAGTGTAAGAATCTCTTGGAGATAGCACCCTCTAAGTATGTTTGCTACTTCGCAAAGGAGATTTTTAACATCTGCTCCGTGATTTGGCACAGTTCCCTGAGGAGATCGCTTGGCGATCTTGTTAGAAACCATTTAGAAAAGCGCTTAATTAATTTAAAATTAATTTTTAAAACCAAGCTTTTTAGCCAATGCCATTTTCCACCTCTGAATACCCTCCCTGATATGAATGACTTGTCCTATTGTGTATGATCCGCTTGTTTGTTGATGCTATTGTTTACTGTTCTGGATGTTGTATATTTTATTGTTTTTCGTGCTTTTAATTGATATTTTTATGTCAACACTTTTGTTCTTTTTAGTCCTGTAAACCCTGCTCGATCCACCGGGAGAGGCTGAGGGAAACAGAATAAAATTTTTTCTTATCTTATTATTATATTATTATTATTAACAGATGGAGCGTCTCAGAAATCCTTATACCTTGGTTAATGAATGGTTTGCTGAAACAAGCCCCACGCTGACAAATACCGTATTAAAAGTTTGTTTCAATACTTTGGATTTCATAATAAAAACCCTTGGCCCCAATTGGCTTGTTAGATTTAATTTGAACAGAGCCCCTTTTCATGGGACACAATTATCGCAACTATATTTCCACATTAACTGCCCTTGAAGATCCTATGTTATCCTGGGGTTTGTAGTTGGCCCACAAGCACCAATGTAGCTCCTTGGCTGAGACTTCTAATGTGTGTCTTTATGTCCTGTCATATAGTGATTTAAGTCTGGAGACACCCTGATCGTACCACGTTTCTTGGAAAGGAACTGCTGGATTCCCATGGTGGATCCCCCGTCATCCAAAGTTTACTATCCCGAGGTTGAACCTAGCTTAACTCCAAACAACAACAAGTTTATTGATTCGTCAGCTGACCCATATCAATGGCCTACAACATACAGTTACACAAATCAATATATAAACTACAAGAATAAAAATATCACATTCCACTAACCCACCGCGAAGAACTCTAACACCTAAAACTCATATAGGGGTTTTTTTTATTTTTTTTAAAACAAATACAGGACTAAAATAAAAGCAATATTTAATAAAATGGGGGTATGCTTAACTTCCAAGAACAGATGCAATCTGGGCCCATCAGGATATTTTAGGCCTCTTAGAATCTAAATACCCCTCCTAAACTGCAAATCCTAGGATTATATAGAACGTAACCACCACAGTTAAAGTGTTTGTTTTAGCACTGTAAGTGTTGTTATGAGAGGGGGCCCAAGGAAGTTTCGATCACTCTCTTCTTGCTGCTGTTGTTCAAGCCTGTTACCGGGACGTATTTTGTACATGAATCTCAAGAGGTCCCTGTCCTGTTAATTTAAACTGTGATTTAGGCATCCCTTCTGAATACACTTTGTATGGCAGGTGGTACTTATTTCCACACTGCACATGGGACTACGTTGGTGCCAAGTTTAAGTGAACAGTGGCCTCTGAGTAGTTCATGCGGTAGGGTGGTCACTTGAATAGTGATCAGTTCCACAGGGCCAGTTCTTTTTTTTAGTCGCTGTGCTCAAGTGTGTCCATTGTCGGTGCATGCCACCTTCAATATCTGTAAAAGTAGGGGTGAACACTGGAAATTGGCAGAGGAGTTTCTAGGCAAGAACGGTTCAGAGCGGTGGTGTGCGCAAGTTCCTTCCCAAGTAGTGCTTCACACAGGGAT
>NC_056523.1:111450177-111454423 GCF_019175285.1 Sceloporus undulatus | reverse complement strand
TGGAATATGTCTTCCTCGTAGTAGAGGTAAGCCTAGCCCCTGGAACCCTAAGTAATTGCTGCCCAGAAGTTCTGAGGGTGCAGGGCGGAATGTACGGGGAGAGGTGGTCCTTCAGATACCCTGGGCCCAAGCCATTTAGGGCTTTATAGGTAATCACCAACACCTTATATTGTGCCCGGAAGCGAATAGGCAGCCAATGCAGGTCTTTTAGGACCGGTGTAATATGGCTGGCCCTGAAAGTGCCAGTGATCAGCCTGGCTGCCATATTCTGTACCATCTGTAGCTTCCGGGTTTGGTATAAGGGTTGCCCCATGTAGAGTGTATTGCAGAAATCCAGTCTCGAGGTTACCAGAAACGTTCTTTCTGACATTTCGCCAGCATCTGTGGCTGGCATCTTCAGAGAATTGAGAAGATGCCAGCCACAGATGCTGGCGAAACGTCAGAAAGAAACTCTGCTAGAACATGGCCACATAGCCCGAAAAACCCACAAAAAACTTCTAGGTATTGCTGGACTAAAGCTTCCACCAGTCTTACATACTTGTCATGTTTACTACTAGTGCTAAAGTGAGTTGCAGTCTAATGACATCTGGAGAAGAGCTTGGAAAAGTTAGGTTTTTGGATCAAAACTCCCACTGGCCATGTTTGCTGAAGGATTTTGGGAGTTGTAATTGAAACAGTAATGTTTCCAAGCTCTAAGGGCCACCAGTTGCCTATCCCTGCTTTACACAAACCAGTTCTCCTGGAGGATTACTTTTACATGCTCTGGACTCAAAGCCAACATCTATTTTATCACAACCTCTGAAGAAGAGAAGCAGGAAGGGATCTCCCAAAAATAATTCTGTAACACTGCCAGTTAACATGCCCTGACACATTTTCCTGCCCCACGCCTACTTCACCACTTTAGCAACTTGCATCCTTCAATTATTATGTCTTCTTTAAAAGGCTCTTCCCAATATTTATTTTTCCACATCTCAACATGGACAAAAGTCTTCAATTGACTGGCTAGGAAAAACAGAGGTCACAGCATAAGCACTGGGCAAGGTCTGCTTGCACTTTTGCACATCCCATGGGGAAAATACACAGGCTAGAGCACAATCCATCCACCCAAAAATAAATGACACATTTTGTTAAAATGTTCTGTGGTGGCAGGTGAGGGAGAGAAGTCATTTCTGGCAAACTATAAATGGAGAAGAGAGGCTACAATTAATTTCTTGAATCCCAGCTCAGCTCGTTTTAACTTGACATTCTGCTGCACACAGGGGAATTGACTGACAGGAGGATTCATGCTCAAAGCTGGTCTTTCCTGTCATTGTTTATAAATACCTTTCTACCTCTAAGTCAGCTTCTTTATCCTCCCTAGTCTACTCCCATGTTTTATTTTTGCAGGTACCCATTCACTGATTGTATACAACAGGGGTAGGCAACCTGCGGCCCGCGGGCCGGATGCGGCCCGGCGAGGCCTTGGGACCAGCCCCAGCCTGCTCCTGCCGCCGATTGCCACTGGGGCTTTTGGCCTCTCGCACGCAGGGGCAAGGGGGGCAATTGTCTATAGATGCCTCAGAAACATGCATTTATATTAAAAAAAATTTTTTAAAAATCAGCAAATTTTTTTGCGTGTCCTCCACTTTTTTTAAAAAAAAAGTGTCCACCATTTGAAAATGTTGTCCTACATTTGTCCCGGTTTGTTTATTTATTTTAAATTTTTTTTAAATTATTTAATTATTTTATTTTTTTTTGGCTTCGGCCCCCCAGTTGTGCGAGGGACTGCAACCCGGCCCCCGGCTCAAAAAGGTTGCCTACCCCTGGTATACAAGTTACCTCTTTGGACTATGATCTTAAAAGAAACTATTCAGGAAGAAACAGGGGATTTTTTCCAGAGTATGATATGACCTCTCTTGCCAACTGGGCTCAGTTCTCAGTTATCCCATCTATTCAAATGGGTAGTATTACATATAATATATGCTCCAATATAACTTCATTAATAATTGGCCCTTTACTTAATCCATTCTTGAATATCTGAATTAACAACAAGATAGTCATCTCTTTCAGAGTTTTTTATTTTGAACAAAAGCATTGTCCAGATACACTATTTCTTTAACAGAGATTAGCCAACTAGATCTTACTAAACGTGCTGAAGAAAGGCGCTCAGTAACTGAATGAAATGAAAACAGGAGAAGAAATCCATGAGCCAGGAGAGAAGGCTGAAACTATCAGGAATATGGCATTTGGATGTAGAGAGATCTTGCAGCACTTTTGAGACTAACTGAAAGAAAGAAATTGGCAGCATGAGGTTTTGTAGACTAAAGATCCCAAACACACTGCAGAAATAATCCAGTTTGAGACTGCTTTAACTGCCCTAGCTCAATGCTAGGGAATTATGGGAACTGTAGTTTATTATGGCCCCAGAGCATTTTCTGATAGAGAACACTAAATGTCTCACAAAACTACACTTCCCAGGATTCACTAGCATTGAGCCAGGGCAGTTAAAGCTGTCTCAAAAACTGGATTATTTCTGCAGTGTGTTTTGGACCTAAAGTCTACTTCCTCAGATGCATTTGGATGCACTCAAATGTAATATTACCCTAACGTTGAAGTCTTAAAAGATTTAGCACTGGCCAGTTTTCATGAAATTTTGGTAATGTATAAGAGGCTCTTCCTAACTGTATATTTTCCCTTCAGTATTGCTTTCATTTGTCCTTATTCAGTTTTTAGTGTTGACATGTTCAGGACTCTTAGATGCAGCCATAACGGCTGAGCATCAGACACTATTTCACACTACAGATATGAATGCAGGCAAACTGTTAACACTGAGAGAGGGAGGGGGAGTTATTTCTTGTGAAATACAAGCCTTCTTATGAAATGGGACTGACAACAAGGACCATTATGAAATTAGCATTTCAGGTCTCACTTATTTAAACAAGAGAGAGCCAAGTACAAGCCTAATGGTATTGCTTAACTCTGGCTAAAAATGGAAATGAACATATCATTGATGACATCATCATCTACAGCACAATATATTGCACTTTCTTCTAATAATCAGTTTCTGCAGCCATGGACCATTCTATCCAACCTTTCTTTCTTTCTGGCACAGCAAAAGACAACAGCCCTGATTTTTATAGTTTTTTGTGGGTTTTTCGGGCTATGTGGCCATGTTCTATAAGAGTTTATTTGTGATGTTTCGCCAGCATCTGTGGCTGGCATTTGAAGATGCCAGCCACAGATGCTGGCGAAACGTAAGGAATAAACTCTTATAAAACATGGCCTCATAGCTCAAAAAACCCACAAAAAACTATGGATGCCAGCCATGAAAGCCTTTGACAGCCCTGATTTTAATTTCAAATAGCAGAAGCTTAGAACACAAGGGTGCTAGAATAAGTAGTCAAGCAAAACCATTCGCTCAGGTTCCTGAAGCCTTGAGGCATATTTATAAAAGTTATACAGTGCAACTTCCATGTCGGGTGATAATGTCCAAAACTTGCGAAATACTGGAAGAAGGTACATATAACAATTGAAAAGATGTTAAATATAAAGTTCAAAATGGAACTGGAAGTTTATTTACTAAACATGTTAAATGATTTACCTTCTTAGATAGAAAGGAAATATGGAAGAGTTATGTTGTATTTGGTTACAATGGGCAGGCTGATTTTAGCACAGAATTGGAAAAATCAGGAAGTACCAAAGATAGATGAGTGGATATTAAAAGTTAATGACATAGGAAAAATGTATAAACTAACTGGTTACTTAAATAATAACGATATTGAAGATAGGGAGGAGGAATGGTCTCCAGTAGTGGAATAATTGTAAAAAAAGATGGGAATAAATAATCAGGAGTATGTAAATATGAATTGTGGGCAAATTTAGGAGGACAGTATAGAATTTTGTTTGAAGAAAAAATAATGAAAAGGACTCCAGAAGAATAAGGGAGCTGAGGGAGTGGACACAAATTGAACTTTATGGAACTCATATTATGTGGACATGTCTAAACGGGGTTATTTGTACTTGTACAAATGATCACAACTATTGTATATTCTTGTTTTGTAAATCATTGTTTTAATTATTAATAAAAAAGTTATATAGTGCAATTAAGTTTTCTCCTATGGATTCAGTCATGTCCTAATATTCTAAAGCAGTGCTTTGCAAGCTGATCAGATCAGCTGGTGACTTTTCCCCCCCAATGTGTGATGGACCAGTATCATATCTGTGCCATATTATTATCTTATTAGTGCAGATTCCTGCCAACTTGCCA
>NC_056523.1:111441596-111450077 GCF_019175285.1 Sceloporus undulatus | reverse complement strand
CAGCTCAGAACATCCTGCCCTGCAGCTGCTCTGTTCTGCCCCTGTTACCTTGGCCTCCACTTCTGTATCACAACATATATCTGAGCCTCCTGGCACATCCACTGCTATCACGAGTCACTCATATCTGAGGTCAGAACAAGGGGGCAAGCAATGGTCACATGTTGGGTGCCTTGTTCTGACCTCAGAACAAATGACCCATGGCAGTGACGGACATACCAAGTAGCCTAATAGGATGCCCATGCAGACAGCTACTGCAGTGCAGAAATGGAGGGTAAGTTTTTTTTCATTGTTATGCATTGGTTCTGAAGCGAGACAAGCTGAATGTCATCCAGACTGCTCACACCAGAACTAGGGTTTGGACCATGCATTGTCTGAACAGTACAACACCAAAAAGGCGTGGGATGGGGCTTTTGGCCCATGCAGACAAGGTGTGTGGCTTCTGTATCTCAGTCTGTCTCTTTCTAGCTTAGGCAACATTAAAATGTAGATCCCATTGCCTTCCCACTCACCCCCCACCCACCCTCACACACTTGCATATTCTTTTCTAGGGAACACAAGCATTCTCACTTTAGTGAAAAATGATTAAAAGTACCCAATAAACAATCACATTAAAGGAAGCTGCTCATGATAACAGAGTAATTTGTACTTTTTCCACCTTGTAATAGTTGTTTGTATCTTTGAAAGTGAAATCATTCCAAGGAGTCAAGGCATTATTATGCAGTTTCTCTTTTTGCTGTCAGTGGTTCCAGAATGTAGTTTACTGTTCTGTCCAATGACATCTCATCTGTCAAGTTTGCTCATTAAGAACTAAGCATCTGCATAAATCAGTCAAGGTCAGAACCAGTTTCAACCAACAAACATTTTTGTTATGCTAATGACACACTACATTTGCTATAAAAATTGACAAGAGGTGCTAAAAGAAACTTTGTGTTTTGAACAAAAGGCACGTGCAAAGAGACATTCATGTTGACTAGACTGAGTAATACAAGAAATATAACATTCCCCCCCAAAATATATCAGATACAAGTGGGTAGACTTTTCTAACAGAAGACAATAGTGCTAACAACAGGCTAAACTGCCATGGACACTACTGTTGTTGTTATGTATCTTCAGGTCAGCTCCAGTTTATGACTTATGACATAAGCTGAGAGTGTGATTTGGTCACTGGGTTTCCAAAACTGAATGGGGATTCAAATCATGATCTCCAAGAGTTCTAATCTAATATTCAAACTTCTATACTATGCATGATTACAAACAAGGTGAAAATTTGATGCATGTTGGGGGTAAATTTGGGGAGGTTTATCCAAAATCAAAGAGAGTTAATTTTATGTATGGTGGCACTATCTGAACATGGATGCAGAATAAATGCACTTGCATGGATGGCTCTTCAAGTGAAGAATAAGATGTAGTTTGTAAGCCTGAGAACACAAGAGGACACATGCTGGATCAGACCTAACACGCTTCTAGTACAGTATTCACACAGTTGGCCAACCAGATGCTTCTGGGAAGCCTACAAGCAGGACAGGAGTGCAACAGCATCCCCTTGTTCATGTTCTTCAGAAACTGGTATTGAGAGGCACACCTCTGAAAATGGGATGCATAGTCATCATGACCAGTAGCATGACTGAGCGGGGTGTGGGAGGTGCGGACCACAGCAGGTGACACCCGACAAGGGGGTGACACCCAGTCATTCCCCACCACCACTATCCTTCATGCACGATTCCTCCAACCTCTGAGAGAAAAGAGGAGACGGAGGAAGAGGGGTTGGTGGGGGAGTTGGGAGGGAGAGAGAGAGAGAGAGAGAGAAGGTGCCTACCCAGGGGCATCATCCAGGGGGGGCTGGTGAGGCTGGTGGGTTCTCTGTCAGGGGAGGTCTGACTATGCCCTCCGCCTCCTGGGCATTTTCTGGGCAGAGGCACTGAGGTGAGCCCCCCTCCTTGTCCTCTTCTTGGAGATCCTGATGGGCTGGCTCCACACCTCAGTGGTTCTGACACAGGAGGAGCCCGGCTGCCATGGGGAAGGTGCCCTGCTCATCCTGAAGAGCCTATGTCAGCTGCCCAGAACCCTGGGCTTCTTTCCACCTGGAGTGGGCACCCTTGAGGTCCCTCTGATCATGAGGTGATCACACACCACATGCACCATCCCGTCCCCATATGCTCTCCACCACCACCACCACATGTGCCGTCTCCTGTGCAACATTCCCTTCAGTGCATGCAGGGTGGATGGAGTGATGTGGGGGGGTGGCTCAGGGAGAGGGAGCATACACCATCCCAGAAGCCCCTCCCAGTGGAAGCCCCAGAAGTCCTGCCCCAGAAGCCCCACCCCCACACCTGGTGACTTTGACCTCTGATAGTTTTGTCCTCCACAAAGCTGTCCTGTCAATGCAGAACAAGGGTTTATCTTGTCAATGTGATGATCATTCATTCAGTTATCCATGATTGCTACAACACCATTCTCCTTACAATATCCTGCTGATTTCATTCACCCTGTCAAGATCTCAAGAAGCAGTTTTCTCATCATTTTGCACACTAAATTTCAGTTTGTGGCAATTATTGAATTGCCATATGCATTGGCAATGATATATAGAATATGCTGTTCTGTATTTTTAATTTTTGGCCTGGTTTGCTTGGTCGACAGCTATGCTGGCTGTACTCTGAGAGCTATAGATGAAAGGAAAGTGCTGGGTAATATAAAATATAATAGTGAGTTGTTCAAGCAGAGTAATCAAATTGACAAGGCAGAAGCTGAACAACAGCCAGTCCCATGCACACACGAGCAAACATATACATACACAGTCTAGTGGAGAAAGAAATAAGTGTAGCCTTCTTTATATATGAAAGCTGCTTTACTTACAAATATTTGTGCATAGTCAATAATGGTTTAGTGGAGGAAAAAGGCAAGAGAAAAATGGTTGCTTGTTAGAGCAATGAGGGAAAAGAGAGGGTGTGGGAAAATCTTACAGAAAGTTATCAGAAATATAGGCTGTGCCTAAACTCCTAGAAAATTATCACACACGACTTATCCCATCTTTTCCCCAATGGGATATATGCATGCTTAACTGTCAGTATCAGATCTTATTGCATTCTCCTTTGGCTGGGCATATGTAGGGATTTCCCATCCTTGAAAAGCCATGGGATGAGCCTGGGTTGCATATGGCTGCATATGGGCTACCCTACACCAGGCCACTGGAGAATGCAATAAGATCTGCTATTGATGTTAAACATGTTTGCATCCCTCATAGAAAATCCAGGATAAGTCATGTGCGAAATCTCCCTAGATTTTAAAATGAAAATGAGCCAATTAACAGAAGAGAATGCAAAGCTTCAAGACTAAGGTATTTTCTGTTTCACCCAAGAATGTTGTTACACCCATCCTTTCTCTTTAATTATGTGTCTTCTTTCTATGTCAGTTAATACAGTTTGAAGATTTTGTTAAATACATCTGTTTTTCCCCCCTAAACAGAGGTATACTATTGGGTATATTCCATCTCTGATGCCAACTAAGTGTATGACTAAACGATACTACTTTGCTATTATTTTATTATTGTTATCATTTTCTAAATGCTAGATATTTTCTAAGTTCCTAAAATTTCTCTTATATAAGTAATTGCTGGATTAAGTGATTAAAAGCTCTAAACCAGCCCATATCAAAAGTTTTTTTTCTTGCTTCACTACCTATTATTCTTCATATACAGTACATCTATATATGTAGCTTGGGCAGTAGTGAACATTAAAGCAGGAAAGCTTCTGGAACAAATAGGGAAGAAGAATGCAGATCATATCAGTTCCTATATAGATTGGGCATCTATATGTGACTACATCATACAGTTGTAAACCGCTTAGACACTGCTTAAGCGGTATGAAGTGGTATATAAATGAAGCTTGTTTGTTTGTTTTTTTTTGTTTGTTTACATATAAATAATGTTTTGTCACCTTGCCAAGTTCTCATCGATGATAGCTAGTCAGCTGTCTGGGTTAGAACCAGTATGTGATTTAATAATAATAATAATAATAATAATAATTTTTATTTATATTTCCCGCTTCTTCAAAGATCGAAGCGGGATTACATCATATTAAAAATACAGTACAATATAAATATAAGCTATAAAATACTAACACTGAATTAAACATCACTATTAGTTCCTTAAAATATATAAGCAACTGTAGTCCTATGAGCGTCATTGGGAGTGGAGCATTAATTATGGTTTTATATAGAATCAGGTGGATATGCCTGCTGGAAGAGATCCATCTTAAGTGCCTTCTTGAAGGCATCTATGGTGGTAATAAGATGGATCTATTTCATAATGTGGGGGCTGCGACTGTGAATGCTCTAAATCGATATTAATCTCGTGTTATAATGTTCCACTAGATTCTTGCCAGATGTTCTGAGTGTGCAGGGCAGATTATGTAGGGAGAGGCGTTCCCGCAAGTTACTCGGGCCCAAGCCATGTAGGGCTTTAAAGGTAATAACCAACACCTTGTACTCTGCCCGGAAACTAATTGACAGCCAGTGAAGAGATTTTAACACTGGTGTTATATGGTCAAACCTAGATGTATTGGTGACCAGTCGGGCTGCTGCATTTTGAACTAATTGAAGTTTCTGAACTTGGTTCAAGGGTAGCCCCAAGTAGAGCGCATTACAGAAATCTAAACAAGATATTACCAGTGCATGTACCACTGCTTCAAGGTCCTTTTGGTCCAGGTAGGGACACAGCTGGCGTACCAACCAAAGTTGGTACCAAGCACTCCTGGCCATCACATCTACCTGAGATGACAATTGTATGGATGGATCCAAGAGTACTCCCAAACTGCGAACTTCGTCCTTTAGGGGAAGTGTGGCCCCGTCCAGGACTGGTTGGCAAATTTGCTTGTTTTACTCCTTTTTAAGTATTAAAAATCATCCAAGGATTGTCTGAGACTGTATGTAAGAAGCCTCTTGGATTATTTGGACTAATACCTGGTTCTATGACACTCAGTTATACAGAATAAATAAATGCAGTGTGGAGTGGGGGGGGACCAAAGTGTCAAAGCTTCCTGTTTCAGAATGGAGAATATTTTTAATAGTCTTGAAAGTGCTTCCTTTCCTTAAATCAAAAGACTAAAAATTATCCCCTTTGGAGAACCTCTATTGCATACTCCCAGAAGACTTGTTAACTCTAATTGAATAATTCATCTGCACAGTGTAGAGCTACAGAAGCCATAAGGCAAAGTGCTACCAAGCTGTAGTAACTCAATCCTTGGCACCATCCAGGGGTCTAATGCGACCTCAGTGGAAACTGCTGGCTCCCATCCATGACTACATTAGTACCTCAGCTAATGTGCTCTCTGAGTAAGATTTTGGGAGAAGGCAATATCAAGTCACCTCAAAGTTAAAGGATATCCTATGGAAGGGTAGAGAGAGAGAGAGAGAATGATTACATTTTTTTCAAGGTCAGGGACTCTTTGCAAAAATTCACCAATTTCTGCACCTTTCTCTGTATCTCTACCCTCCACCTCCATTTTCTCAGGTTTAACTACATATTTGCATCTCTGCAAGGAACTTCAGAACAGAAGGAATGCTCAGATGGAGAACCTTCTGTCAGTGAAATCTTACGCATATCTATTCAGCAGGAAGCACTCCTGAGGTCATTAAGGCTCTTATGAAGTATTTGGAAGTCTAAGGATAAGCAATGTCACCTCCCCTTCTTTTTGTCAAAGCACCAATATATAGTTTTACATTAGCATGGGCATGCTATATTTATTGTCCTATTAAGACACAACAAGAATGCAAAATATCTGCCTGCATCTCTTGCAACAGCAATCCTTTTGAAATCACTTTGCTTTTATTTATCCAACAGACCTTAGGGTGTTTGTGGATGTAAAATGCACTGTGTGCATGCAGTGCATGTCTCCACTTGGGATTTCCTGGTGTGCACTTCAGCTTTGTTTGTGTTGGAGGAAGTTCTCATTAGACTTGATAGTGGACCCTTTCCAGGTATGCATGTGTACCAGACTGGTAAGCCACCAATAGATCTCTTGATCACTCTAATTATACAATTAATATAAATAATCTATTGATCAGAACTAGTTAAAAGGAGCATGTAAATCTCTTGTTCTAGCAGCTTTGCTGGCTACAAGTCTGTTTTTGACACAATTCAGTGGGTTGGTTATGATGTGTGTGTGTACCTTCAAGTCACCTCTTGACTTATGAAAACCCCATGGATTTCATAGAGTTTTCTTAGGCAAGGAACGCTCAGATGTGGTATTTCCAGTTCCTTCCTTTGAAATGCAGCCTACAGTATTTGGTACTCATTGGTGGTCTCCTGTTCAAGTACTAACCAGGGCTGGCCCTGCTTAGCTTCCAAGATCAGATGAGATCTAGTGCCTTTAAGGTATTTAGGTACAGCTTATGACCTATAAAGCTCTGTATAATTTGAGTCTAGGTTAAGACTGGGCCTTAAGATCTCCTAGGAAGATGCTTTTCTCTGTTCCACCCCCCTCAGAGGCATGTTTGGTGAGGATGGGAGAGAAAGCCTTCTTCATGTCTTCTCCCAGACTATGGCTCCATACAGACAGGCCAAAATAAAGCTGCTTTGGGTCACTTTGAGGTGTGCTGTTTAAATGATGCATGTGTACTAAGAGTCCAGAAGCTGCGCCAAAGTTGTGTTCTAGTCCTTAGGACTGGATTGTGGCTTTGGCGCAGCTTCTGGGCTCTTAGGACGCATGCAGCATTTAAACAGCATATCTCCAAAGTGACCCGAAGCTGCTTTATTTTGGCCTGTCTGTAAGGGGCCTAACCCTTTTCCAAGGGAGGCTAGGTTAATCCCCTCCCTGCTGTCTTTCCACTCATTGGAGTGGCAAAGTTGTGCAAAATGTCAGGAACTGATTGGTTGCTGAGGAAGAGGCTTTTGTGGGTGCTATGATGTGCTTTTCCCCCCTCCTATTGATATACTTTTAATCTGCTTTTAATTCAGTTTATTTCAATGTGTTTTGTTCAGCAGTGTTTTAACATTATATCTTTGTCTATTTATCTGTGGCTTTTGAAACTGATGTGAGTTCCACTGAGTCCCAGTGTAGGGAGAAATGAAGGATAAACACCTAGTACATCCATGCTCACACCTGGAGAGTCAGAGCCTCTCATTCATTTCAGATCTATACAACAGCCAAAGCACCAATAATTTATTTGTCCAATAGGATCATTGTTTTCCATGGGAACTATCTTACTCTAGAACAGCATTCCCAGTACTCTGACTGTAATGGATGGCTAAAGAAGGGATCTATAATAATCAAAACACAAAGAGGTTAACAACCATCCATATAGTTAGTTAAGTCAACAAATCAACTCCAGTTTTTAGATAAATAAAACTGTTTGTGCAAAGGGCACGCAATCTCTTTTACCTTCTGCAGGATATGATTTTCAAAATTAACTTACCTTTTCTTTTACTTAGTCAAACCCTCTTTAACTAAGGTTTCGTCAGGCTCTTGGGAGTGGGCAGGGCTTCAGGGAAGTTCATAAGACCTACCTATTCCATCCTATTCTTAAGACCCACCTATTCCAACCTATTCCATGGGGTGGTATGTTGGTTTAGATTGTGTATTTTAAATTTTGAATGTTTTAAAATGTTTTACTGTTTTAATTGAAGTATTTTAATTAATTTTAAAGTGTTGTTTTAATATGTTTATATATTTTGCAAGCTGCTTTGGGTCCCAACTTAGGAGAAATGCAGGATAAAAATAAAATAAATAAATAATAAAATTTAAAAATTAAAGGAGGCCAAAGGTGATACTAAATTTTTATTTTAAAATTCCCATGTGCTATGATGACATGCAATTTGAACCTTATTGTCACTTCTAAGAGCTGCCTTTCCTAATTTATATGGAAGATCAAATACATGTTGTGTTGTTGTGTGCATTGTAATCATTTCCCACTTATGGTAACCCTAAGGTAAATCTATCATGGGGTTTTCTTGGCAAGGTTTGTTCATAAGAGGTTTGCTATTGCCTTCCCTAAGGTTAAGAGAGTGTGATTTCCCAAGGCCACCCAGTGGGTTTCATGGCTGAGCTGGCAATCAAACTCTGTTCTTCAGAGTAATAGTTCAAAATTCAAACTACTACACCATGCTGGTATATAGATGTAATAATCTTGATCATAAAACAAAATCTAAAGTACATGTTGTAGTGATATCTTTATATCAGGCAAATGAGAAGATGCAAAATATCATTCCACTAGCTTTCAAAGCACATTGGCTTCTTCATCAGGCAAATGTGAAGCAAATCATTGGTGGGGGATGATGCAGTAGGAGTCACAGGTCTGCATCTTGCTTGTCTGAGGGCTGGTTCTCACTGGCCTTTATGCCGGGTTACCAATTGAATCCAAGGAATGGCGTTCCTATTGGAAACCGAATTAACTCTAGAACAGTTCTAGAGTAACCCGCAATCGTTCCCACTTAAAATCGAATCGTAAAGCGGGTTTTTATTTGATCCGTGTTATTGTCATTTAACG
>NC_056523.1:111437085-111441496 GCF_019175285.1 Sceloporus undulatus | reverse complement strand
TTCTTTCATATTGTAGTTTAATAAATACACCCCTTATAACCGCTTTACTTGCATCCCAAATAGTTTTTAAAGAAACATCTTCTGTTCTGTTTTCCAAAAAATAATGTTTCAAACTTTCTTTAACTTTTTCTAACATTTTCTCATCTTTCAATAAGTCTTCCTGCAGCTTCCATATGTATTGTTTCTTTTTCTCTAAGATATTCAATATTATTAAATTATGATCCGATTCATAATTTGATTTGATATCCATAGATTCTATAGTTGATAACAGTGATTTTGATGTTAAAAAGAAATCTATCCTAGAAAATGAGTCATGAGCTTCTGAATAATATGTGAATTCCTTTGCATCTTGATATTTATATCTCCATATATCTGTTAAATTGAAATCTTCCATCAATCTAAAAAATGATTTAGGCAGTTTTCCCTGATGTTTTCCAATTGCTTTATTATTATTCGATTTCCTATCTATGACTGGATTAATAACAGCGTTAAAGTCCCCCATTAAGATAATATTCTCATAATCTAGTTTAGACAGTTCATTGTATAATTTCCCAAAAAATTTTTCTCGTTCTTCCAGTGGGGCATATATACCTATTATCAGCAATACTTGACTTTGGGTTTTAACTTCTATTCCTAAGTACATTCCATGATTATCATTTAATACCTCTTTCGCTTGAAATTTCTTATTTATATAGATAGTTACTCCTTTTTTCCTTGACTTTGATGTAGACGAGAAACTAGTTCCTAGTTTGACATTATTTATATATTTTATTTCTTCTTGTTTAATTTTTGTCTCCTGTAAGCATATTACAGTGGTGCCTCGGGTTACGAAATTAATTCGTAACGCGGCCGCTTTCGTAACCCGAAAAGCCTTCGTAAGCCGAATTGCCATAGGCGCTAATGGGGAAAAGCCGCGATTCCGTGCGAAAAAGCCGAAAAAAGCACCAAAAGTTTTTTCGTAACCCGAAAAAACATTCGGAACCCGAAACAATAATTCCCTATGGGATTTTTTCGTATCCCGAAAATTTCGTAACCTGGTTATTTCATATCCCGAGGTACCACTGTATATCTGCTTTTGCTTTTTCTAATCGATGGAAAATCATATTTCTCTTATATTTTGAATTAAGGCCTTTTACATTCCATGAGATGATTTTTACCATTTTGTTGTACTAAAAGTAGATACCTTAAAAATATGAACTGAGTTATTTGTTATTTACTGCTTCAATTACCTTCTGTTTCCAATAGAATCAATTGTTCGTCTTCTCCCACGATTTCTTTTGTTTCTGTTGAGTCCCTTCCTTCTCTGCTCTTCTTACTCTTTTGTTTATATATGCTATTTTTCCACACCCTAATATTGTTTTTCTCTTCTCTTGTATCTTTATACTCGTTTTTTATTTTTTCCTCTATCTCATTTGCTTTGTTTATATTATCAATTTTATATCTTTTTTGTTTAAAGAAAAATGATAGGCCCTCTATTCTGTCCCATTTGTAGTTTATATCCATTTTGTTTAGTGTTTGAACTAATGACCTGTATTTCTTTCTTTCAATCATGATTTGGGGGTGGATATCTTTGAAAATTTTCAATTCAACATCTTCTATTGTTGATTTATTAATATAGCTTTCCTGTATTATTAATTCTTTAAATTTGGTTCTCACAAAACAAATGACTACATCCCTTGGCAATTTTTTATCTTTTGCTTGTTGCGAATTTACTCTAAATAATTTATCAACCTCCAAATTCATTATTTCCTCTTCAATTTTTATGAAATCTGCTAGTGGTTTAATTATTCTTTTTTCCAAGTTTTCACCGGGTATCTCTCTTAATCCTCTTATTTTAATACACCTGTCTCTGTATCTTAGTTCATTCGTCCAGTCTAAGTTCTGTTGTGTCTCCTGTTTCTTTGTTAGATTCATTGTTGTTTTTTCCATCATATCAGTTTTATCTTTCAACTTTTCTATCTCCTTCTGATTTTTGCTCAATTCATTAGAAAATTTGTCCATCCTTTTACCCATATTTTCTAATTCTTTTTTCAAGTCTTTCCTTATATCTGTCCTTGCTTCTTTAATCTCCTCTCTTATATCTCTAATGGATTCCTTCAAATCTTCCTTCATTTCCTGTCTATTTTCTCTTATCTCCTGTCTTAAACTCTTAATTTCTTCTACCAGTGCCGCTATTGGATCTATCATTTTTAGTGTATCATCTCCTGTACCCCCCGAGCCTCTTCTTTGTAAAAGGGTTTGTGATTGTACATAACCTTTTTTAACTAATGCCATTTTTTCTATTTTTTCTATTTTCCCTTCTTTTTCAAATCTTTTTTTTGATCCCCTTGTTTCCATAAATGTTTGGTATTTAGTTCTAATTTATTTTATACGACTTAATTTCAAATTGTTATTTACTTTATATTATTCAGTTCTTTCACACCCTTGCCATAATTGCTCTTATGAATGGTACATTAGATTTAATAGAATAGAAAGAAAGAGAAGAAAGAAAAAGTAGAAGCGATGTTTTCTTTTGTTGCTTCCTCAGGGTAATAATTCCGATTGTTGCAATGGGTACCTATATTCAAAATACAAAACTTCGTTATTAATTCTCTTATATACTTTTGTTCATTAATGTCTATTATATGTATGGGAGTCAAATTACAATCCCCTATTGGGGTGGCAAAGGAAGGGAGTCAGGATTTTTTTGTTAGGTATCTCTTCACTATCAGAAGAGATCCTAGCTGGGGGTAAAAGAGAAAAAAAAAACACCCCTACTTAAATCCCAAAGGTAATCCCCCTTGCTGAGGAAATTAAGGACGGGTAACTCACAGTCCCGATCCTACAAGAACCTTCCTTGCGAAGTGAGGAAGTTTGCTATTAAAGCTGTCTTCTACTTCTATAACTCTGCCATACTGGAAGTCTATATACACGGAGAGAAAAAAAAGAAATAGTGAAAGTAAATTTTCTCTTAGGCCAAAAAGGAGAGATGTTCCTGCTGGGTCCTTGGGCCCGCGCTGTCCTCCAAACGCCGCCGCCGCTCGTGGAGGGCTGGTGGTGGTGTTGGGGCTTAAATGCCTCCTGCGCTCCCTGGAGACTTATTATTAATGGGGAAATCGAAGGTGTCACCTTTTTTATTTGTGGCCACTTGTAGAGACTTTGAGTCCTAGCATTAAAAAGATAAAAGACCAAAGGCCTGGAATAAAACAGAAGAGTACAAACTTAAACTATATGCGGATGACGTGGTGATATACTTACTGACCCAATAGAAAGTGTTATTCCCCTGGCTTTATAAATTAAGGAAATGGGACAGCATTCAGTGTTTCCGGATTAACAGGAATAAGACAAAATTTTACCCATGAATTTAACAAAAGAAGGATCACGACAAATCTACAAGAGAAGAATGGTTTTTTAAAGTAGAAAAAAGGCCAAATATCTAGGTGGTTGAGTTCCCTCTAAAAAACCGAGACCTCTTTAAAAACAGCTACAAGAAATGGGTTGGGTGATATAAACAACAAGATCCCAATAGATGGGCTAAACTGCAACCTATCCCTCTTGGTAGGTCAGGGTAGTGTAAATGAACGTACCGACCTAAATAACTATGTTTAGTCAGACTATACATATCCTTCTTAATGACAAACCATTTTTAGAACGGCAGAAGGACACTGCAAAAGTTCATCTGGGCAGGAAAGACCTAGAACCAGATTTAAATCTCTAATAGTGACTGTAACGATTCCAATCCTCTCTATCTATTTGACCCGATGCTTCTGTTGGGTGTTTGAAGGACAGTCGTGTGGATGGGATTTTAAACACAGACCAAGCGGCGGGTTAAAAGAATATAGTAAGTTTATTTTAAAAACAGAATAGGCAAAGGTACTTTGAGATGGAGTTGTTACTCTGTCTTCTTTTGTTACATAATACAGTCCTGGTTTTTAACGCTATAGTAATAATGAATAATAATAATAATAATAATAAACGAAAATAATAAAACAAACAACTCCGCAGGCGCAGGCTATACTGTCAACTCAAGAAATGATGTGTAAGCCAAAGCTCTCTTCCTGGAGTCTGGTTCCCTGAGTCTCTCTCTCCAGACTGCTCCAGAACTAATCCTGGTCCCTCTCTGGACAAACAGTTCCTTAAGTAACCATCCCTCAGGAACTATGGGACCCCACGCCTCTTGGACTCTACTGTTCCCATCCTCTCTATGACTATCTCCCACTGACTCCCCGCTTCATCCCTCCAGGATTGCAAACCCTAACTGGACTCCACCCAACTGCCAAGCGGAATCTTCAAACTCCTCAGCCAGCACCTGATTGGCTTAGAGTCTCTGGCCTCTGGATTGGCTGGTTGTGTAAAGTCATCCGTCACATGACTTCCCCCCTTTAATAGGTTCATTGAGACCACAGAACCAAACGGTTCATGGTCCAAGGAA
>NC_056523.1:111435901-111437060 GCF_019175285.1 Sceloporus undulatus | reverse complement strand
GTGCCGCTATTGGGTCTATCATTTTTAGTGTATCATCTCCTGTACCCTCTGAACCTCTTCTTTGTAAAAGGGTTTGTGATTGTACATAACCTTTTTTAACTAATGCCATTTTTTCTATTTTCCCTTCTTTTTCAAATCTTTTTTTTTGATCCCCTTGTTTCCATAAATGTTTGGTATTTAGTTGTAATTTATTTTATACGACTTAATTTCAAATTGTTATTCACTTTATATTATTCAGTTCTTTCACACTCTTGCCATAATTGTTCTTATGAATGGTACATTAGATTGAATAGAAAAGAAAGAAAGAGAAAAAAAGAAAGAAAAAGTATAAACGATGTTTTCTTTTGTTGATTCTTCAGGATAACAATTCCAATTGTTGCTTTGCTTACCTATATTCAAAATACAAAACTTCGTTAATAATTCTCTCATATACTTTTGTTCATTAATACCTATTATATGTATGGGAGTCAAGTTACAGTCCCCTATTGGGGTGGCAAAGGAAGGGAGTCAGGATTTTTTGTTAGGTATCTCTTCACTATCAGAAGAGGTCCTCGCTGGGGGTAAAAAAAAGAAAAACACCCCTACTTAAATCCCAAAGGTAATCCCCCTTGCTGAGGAAATTAAGGACGGGTAACTTACAGTCCCGATCCTACAAGAACCTTCCTTGCGCAGTGAGGAAGTTTGCTATTAAAGCTGTCTTCCACTTCTATAACTCTGCCATACTGGAAGTCTATATACACGGAGAAAAAAAAAAGAAATAGTAAAAGTGAATTTTCTCTTAGGCCAAGAAGGAAAAGGAGAGATGTTCCCGCTGGGTCCTTGGGCCCGCGCTGTCCTCCAAACGCCGCCACCGCTCGTGGAGGGCTGGTGGTGGTGTTGGGGCTTAAATGCCTCCTGCGCTGCTCCTCCCTGCGGCCGCCGCCCGTGGAGGGAAGGTGTTCCCACTGGGTCCTTGGGCCCGCTCTGTCCTCCAAATGCCCCCGCCGCTCGTGGAGGGCTGGTGGTGGTGTAGGGGCTTAAGCACCCCCGGCGCTGCTCCTCCCTGCGGCCGCCACCCGTGGAGGGAAGGTGTTCCCGCTGGGTCCTTGGGCCCGCGCTGTCCTCCAAACGCTGCCGCCGCTCGTGGAGGGCTGGTGGTGGTGTTGGGGCTTAAATGCCT
>NC_056523.1:111426612-111435801 GCF_019175285.1 Sceloporus undulatus | reverse complement strand
CTTTGTCCTCCTTCCAACACTGTAATGTCTTCATAAGTTGGCCACTTTATACAGGACATTTTTTCATTTTTAAACAGTGCCTCATTAATAGAGGCCCAAAGTGGTATTTTGGAGACCCAAATTGGTTAAACTTTTTTCCATACGTTTAAGAGTGACTTTCTAATAAAGTGGTTATTAACTTCTTGATTGACCTTATTTTTCTCATATAGTAGATATCCGTGTATATCATATATCATACCAGTGAATTCTAAATTCAGAACCTTTAACTTTTTCAGTCTTATCCAATCCAGAACCCAAGTTAGTACCGAGGCTTGATAATAGAGTTTTAAGTTTGGCAAGGCCAAACCTCCCCTTTCCACCGCATCGTATAGTAATTTCATCTTGATCCTTGGTTTTTTGCCATTCCAAATAAAATCAGATAAGTCCTTATTCCATTTTTTTAAAGGAATTTCATTTGTAATGATAGGCAAATTTTGGAATAAGTACATAATCTTTCGGAGTATGGACATCTTAATTACTGAGACTTTACCCATCCTTGAAATCTTTAAATTATTCCATCTATTCATTTCTGTTTTCACCTCTTTCCAAACTTTTTCATAGTTGTTTTTAAATGAGTCAACATTTCCCGTTGATACCTCGGTTCCTAGATATTTCATTTTCTTCTGTATTTGAAACCCTGTCTTCAATTTAATCTTTTGTTGGTCTTCCTCTGGGATATTCATGGTTAACATTTGGGTCTTTTGTTTGTTCACTTTAAATCCTGAGACTCTACTATACTGTTCCAGTTTATTCAATAATATGTCAATATCCTTCACTGGGTTTCTTAATGAGATCGCCAAATCATCCGCAAATGCATTAATTTTATATTCCTAACCTTTTATCTTGATTCCTTCAATTCCTTTTTCTTGTCTAATCTGAGATAATAGTATTTCAAGTGTTATTAAGAAGAGCAGAGGGGAAAGTGGACAACCTTGCCGTACTCCCAATTGTATCCTAAAGGTATCTGATTTCAGACCATTTATTATAATACTAGCTTCTTGAACTGTATAGATTTTATTTAACCAAGTTAGGAAGTTGGTGCCCATATCTAATCTTTTCAAGACTTCTTTCATGAAATTCCAATTAATTTTGTCAAAAGACTTCTTGGCGTCCCAAAAAATTAACAGTAACTGTTTATCTATATTTTTCTAATGATACTCAATAAGGTTCAAGATATTTCTTATATTTGTTTTTATTAATCTTTTTGATAAAAAATCCATTCTGGTCTTCTTTAATATATTCACTGAGAATTTTTTTCAATCTTTCGGCCCGTATTGCAACAAAGAATTTGTATTCCTTATTGAGTAATGATATCGGCCTATAATTGGCCGGGTTCATAAGGTCTTTATTATCTTTGGGTATCACAGTTATATTTGAAAGTGACCACGTTGGTGGCATATTACCGTCTAGAATTCCATTCATTACTTTATGTAATGGATTCAGTATTTGTTGCGCAAATGTTTTGTATAATTCAATAGGATAGCTGTCCGGTCCGGGCGATTTACCTGATTTAGCCCTATTGATAGCTAGTAATATTTCCTCTGTGGTTATGGATCTGTTCAATTTCTCCCTTTGCACCTCCAAAAATTGCGGGATTTTACAACAATTCAAGTATTCTTCAATTTTGTCTTTGCCAATGGGTTGTTCTTTATAAAGATTGGCATAAAAATGTCAGAAAATATGTTTTGTTTTGTTTGATTCCACTATAAATTGGTCTCCTTCCTTAATCTTCTTAATTAGTCTTTTTGCTTTCTCCTTTCTCAAGTAATAAGCCAGCATTTTTCCGGGTTTGTTAGCATTTTCAAAAAAATTTGCTTTGTAAATCTTATTTTCTTTTCGATCTCCTCCATTATTATCTGTGATAATTGTTTTTGTAGTATTTGAACTTCCTTTATTTTTTCTTCATCTCTGGAATGTGTTTTTAAATGTTTTTCTCTTATTAGTATTTCTTCATTTCTGAATTCTTCTTAATTAGTAACTCTCTGATTACTGCCTTGAATGTGTCCCAGACTATTTGAGTTGAGACTTCATTTCCCAGATTTTCCTTAAAAATAATTTTATTTCCTCTGAAATTTCCTTAACCAAAGTTGTATTTTTCAGAAGGTTGGTATTCAATCACCAAAAAAACTCTTTTCTAGGCATTTGTAATTTAAGCAGTACAGGGTTGTGATCTGACCAAGTTTTTAGCAAAGTGTCCATTTTTTAAATTCTTGAACATAAATGGGAAGAAATTTTTTAAAAAATCAATTCTAGACCATGATTTGTGGCGATTAGAAAAGAAAGTGAAATCCTTTGAGTTTTTATATTTAAAACGTCATGTGTCTTGCACCTCCATAATGTCCATTATTTCAAAAAACTGTTTGAGTAATCTTCCTTGATTCTTCCTAATTTTTGATTATACGTAAAAGGAGTCTTAGTGGCACAGTGGTTAAATGTTTGGTACTGCGGCCATAACGTTGTGATTTTCGATCCAGAGGGCTCCAGGTTGACTCAGCCTTTCCATCCTTTCATAGGTTGTCAAAATGAGTACCACCAGCTGTTGGGGGCAATTGGCTTACAGATTGTAACGCACTTAGAGAGTCCTGGGTTTGCTAATAAGCTGTACAGAAATCACATGCTTATGCTATTACTAAGTCTCAGTAAATTTATGAACCTCATGAATTTCATAAGCGTGTTCTTAGGAAGGAGTACTCAGAGTAGTTTGGCCTTTGCCTTCCGCTGAAAAAACCAGGGATAGCACTTGTATTCCTTGGCAGTCCTCCCCATCTATTTTTTCCCCATCCAAGTACTAACCAGACCTGCTTAGCTTCCCAAGATCAATGGGATCTGGTGCCTTCGGGTATTTAGGCACACCAGCATTATCTGAACAGCCCTAACATTTATTTCCTCACTATATCTTCTGGGAGGGAGCAACAATGAAAAGGTGAGCAAAGAAAAAAAGGCTTTTGCAATTTCTTGTTCAATCAAGCGCATAAAGATTTTAGAAGCCAAAAGCTGGAAATCAAGGTATAGGTTTTCAGTAATGTGATTCAGGCTTTCATGTCAGCAATGCTTCTATCTTGTAGGAAGAACACAAACCTTGATAATCTTTGTATGAGTGGTGATAAAAGCAGTATTCTTAATGAAGGTAATCTCTATTGATAGCTCGTGGGAAAACAAGAGATCCCTTTGCCAATATGACTCTAAAGGGAGAGATTTTCTATCTCACAAGATGGGATTCAGTTGACAGCAAGGTACATCAAATCAAGCTTTTAGTTGGAAAAGTAAGATGCTATAACTCAGCATAGCTGCAGTCAGTCTTGTGGTATCTATAATAGATAACAGCAACAACGTAATAGAATCAATATTGAGTTGGCCCATCTTTTTCAAACTCTTAAAGCAAAGTTCTAGCCTTTTTTTTGTTTTTAATTACTGTGTAAAACATAATCTTGATTACAATAATAATGCTACTAGAGATACTAGGTGCGCTTGGGGGATTCTTCATGGTTTTTCCCTTTCTTTTAAAAGTGTAAAGGGAAACATCACAATTTGGTCAGATTGTTATTTTTGACTGAAATATTTGGCAGGAACATTGAATAGGTTAACAATTAAAGTTAGGCACTCAGACTAGTTGTGTATGGCCACTGTTGTTGAAGAATACGGGGCCCCAGATACTAACATGCTTGGATGGATTGATTGATGCTTTCTTATTCTTCTTCTTTCCTCTTTGGCAAAATGATTTTCCTAGGGAAGATGGTTTTTCCCATGTATCTCAGAAGAGGGTGTAAGTCTACAAAAGCTCTGCTATCAACTTCTTTCTATCTTGGTTAAGGAGCATAAACTGCATATCTACATGGAAGGGACTTAAAATGAGTGAAATATACAGTCTTTACTATTTTTGAGAAACACTTATCTCATATCCATCCGATATTGGTGAGTGGGAAGAGTCTGGATATTAGAAGACATACTACTCTTTAAAAAAGCCTGCTACAACTTGGTCTGAGGTTTTTAGGGTGGAAGGATTATAATATTTGGAATGCATTCACCTTATCTGTGACTGATAAGGTCCACACAACTGATGGGAAAAGTAACCTAGAGGGAATTGCTGTGCGTACTTTTAGAAATCAGTGGGACTTTTTAAGTGAAGGAAGGGACAAACTTCCTATCTGCAAGAGAGGAGAGAGGTATTACCATTCATCACCCTCCCACTGTGCTGCTGCAGCTTCCACCAAGCTGTGAAATACAGTCCCTTCTTCCTCACAGAAACTGTCAGAAGCAACTGCCCTTTCAACAAAAAGAGGAAAAAGAAAACCGCCATACGTCTCACAAACCGTCTCTTCCAACAAGCTGTTCGAATAATATACTTCTGTTCTACATCTATGGTTTATGTCATCCTTTCTGAGACATTGTGGTTGGAGATATTTGAAAGACCATATATTAATCTCCTCGGGCTGTTATATCCATTATGAGTCTTAGTGGTATCGGGCTATGTTAAATATTATGGTGCTAATTAATAAGTTACAAATGAAATCCGGTTTCAGATTTGGAAATCAAGCATTCCCCAGATGTTGTTGGATTGTAGGACCCAGCAGCTTCCCAGCACAAGCCAATGCGAAAGAATACTGGGAATTGCTGTCCAACAATCTCTGGAGATATAGGCACTCCCACCTTGTGTTAATCATGTAAATCTTAATTCTACGCTTATCCCAACTAGGGTAGTATATGGCTCATTATTGAACAGTAAATCAACAGTTAGCAAATCCCTTTGGTTCTACAAGTCTGCTTTAGTTGGATACTATCAAACTGGTTTAAGTGCATTGAAGAGAATTGCTATGTCCTTTTAGACTGCTTGTTCTAAATTCCATTTTAAAAGTTACTAATATCTCCCATGCTTGAAACAGAATTGCCAGCTGTACTTCCAAGATAAAGAATGATTGTTAAAAGTACTTTGTTATCGCCAAAATGGGCACATTTACAGACAGGTTCTTACACTGGCATATTGACAGCAGGAAATAATTGACTGTCATACTACGGAACACTGCATACAAAGAATATACTGTTGCATTTTTTCTTTAAAAGTAGTCTTGTTTCCCCAATATATGAGAATCAGCTGAAGGCAGCGTTGCAACTGAGAAGTAAGATAATTAAAAGATGGCAACACATCCCTGGCACTGATGATTCTACAGTGGAATGTTTTGTAAAATGTTTGTTGACAGTTTAGAAAACCATAACCAACACTATTAATTGAGTTGTGTGTTTTGAAAAATGTTGCCCAAGTTTTGGCAAGTGGGAAAGATCATAGTTATTCTGACACCAGAGAATTTGGTTCAGTACCAAGCATTTTATACCCAGATCATAATCGATTATAACTATGGACTTGTTTATAAAAGATGGAAAGATGTAGCATGTGCACGCATCAATTTCAATGAAATGTAATTTATCCCAAAGAACAGATTTCACTCTCCCCCGGCCACATGGTTATTTTTTGCAGGAAGACAAAGTTAAGGTGAGGGCCTTGCTTGCAAGATAACATTTTCTTCTCTGCAATAATCTCAGTAAAAAAACAAAAGTTAGCATGCTGTTTTAGTACAGATTACTTACAGTACTTCACTGATTTCACATCACCCACAAAGGCATTAGGTGTGGTACTGCAGTGGTGGCCTCAGTCTTTTCAGTGAAGATGCTACCTTTCTTTCTCTGATGCTGCTATAATCTCCTCTCTCCTCTCCTCTCTCCCCGTTCTGTGTGTGTGTGTGTGTGTGTACATGTTACCCACACCCCCGCTTCTCCTTGAAGAGTCCACTTTGACAATCAGATTAAACATACAGTATCTAATCCACCGTACAGTACCCACAGTGACAAGCAGATAACTTGGCTATAACAAAACCATGGCTACTAGCCAGTGATAGACTTATCCTCTGTAGATTTCATAAAATCCTCTTTCAGACATCCTTAGCACCTAACTCCTTATTTCTCCCTCCATGCCCAGTCCTCTTACGCTTGTCTGTCTTAAAATAAACAACAACAAAAAAGCAACAAACATATGGTGGTTGGTCCTGACCCACCAATGAAGAATTATGTCAGAAGAAATAAGGAGAGGAGGTATTACTTCAAGGATTTTTTACTTTCCAAATTTTGTAGACCAATTTGATTTCGATTGGTAGAGAAGATTCAGGATACAGTCCCTAAGTGTATACTACTTCCGTTGTAGTCAACTTTTCTGTTCTGTAAATTGATGTACTAACAGAAAGCAAACTTATCCCCATGATGCAATACAGGTCATTTTAGTCATTTAAATCCTGTTTAGAAAAAAAATGCACTTTCGTTTAGAAAAAAAATGCATACACTATCCCTTCCACACCAGATTGAATTGGCTATAATATTCCTAAGCCTAAAATTACACATCCTTGTTTTCTAGGGTGTGTTTAATATAGAAACCATTTCAATTGGGATTATACTTTGGTGTTTCTAACTTTTTTTTCTCTGTGTTCCTTACACTAAATTTGCATGCTTACCCAGGGCATAGGAACAATAAGCTGCTTTTGTGTTAGTCTTGAAAACATAATATAGACAGTGTTGGACGATAGCTCTAAATCTCTAAATAATTTAAAATGCAATCTCTGAATCAAACAAATATGTCTGTCTTGGCCAGAGGATGGATGCCATTTGGACTGCTTTTGTATTAGTTTAGCAAATTCTTTCTTTGAAAAAAATACACATATCCTAGATATGGAAGTATATATTAACTGTCTTGTGGTTTTATGTCTTAAGTCTTTCCGACACATGCTGACTCTAAGGTAAACCATCAGGGTTTCTTGGCAAGTTCTCAGAGAGGGTTTTGCCATTGCCATCCTTGAGGCTGAGAGTGTGACTTGCCCAAGGTCACCCGTAAGTTTACACGACCAAGCTGGATTTGGACCCTGGTCTCCAGAACCATAGCCCAGTGCCAAAGCACTACACCAGGAGCCACTGGCTCCTTGGTAGTTTTCTTCTCGAAAAAATACATATGCAAATTCATTTCCCTATAATTAAACACAGCTTCTACTGTAAAGTACACATACCTTTCTAAGCAAGGGGGACAAGGCCCTGAAAATGTTCAACATTTTGACAAGGAAGCGTGCTGACTGAGGCTTGCATTCATAGAGGTGTTGAAAACAGATGGATGTGTGAATCTAAAAGCCATTAAATCAAGTCTGGAACAGAAGGGGGATTATCCATCCTCAGGGTGTTCCTTCTGCCTACAAGTATATCATCACTGATTATCGTCCTAATGTAATGTTTGCATCTCTTCTGCTGTGCTGCCATCATATGCAATTCCTAATGCCAAGTTTATACTAAAAAAAACTAGCAAACTTCAGCATTGTTTCTCCTAAGTCACGTTAATCCGATTCAAAAAATTCTCAGTACAATATGTCATCTCAAATAATGCAATTTGTTTAGGTGTGTGTAAGCTGGAAGCAGATATTTTTGCTAAGCCTGCAAGAACAATAAACCAGCACATTTCTGCTCTAAAGAAAAGAAAATTATTTGGAATTTTAAGATGGAAGACCTCTTAGATGAAATCACTGACATTTGGTCCCCTTGGAATTGGTATACAACAGACTACCAGTGGATGAAATCAAAATTCTTGGTTCTTTCCCGCCTCTCTCCTTGTAGATGCTTGAGAAGTTTAAGCCCCTGCATTTCCTTAACCATCTCACAGAATTTTAATAGATTCTTACTTGGTACAGCAGACTTGGACAATGTCACCCTTTCTTTTTTGCTGGGGAAAAGATTGGCATGATTCTACCACATCTTCCAGTTAGTTTTGGCTCCATTAGTGTATACTTTCAGCCACAAATAAAAAATAATTCTGCATTTCCACAGCTCTCTGCAAACATAACAGAATACAGGATCCCAAGAGGCATACAGGGAAAGGCTGGCCAGGGGCACACTGAGCCTGCAACAAATGTGCCAGCTATTCGACGAGGGTTTGTAAGCTCTGTACCCATCAGCTCAGGAATATATTAATGATAAGGCTGGAACCAATTACGTATATAACTGAACTTATATTTTTTATTTTAATTTAAAATAAAGAATATGAAATATATGATATTTTCTCCAGTGTTGTTGCTAGATTACTGGGAGGATAAACATAGATTCTTCTAACCAGCGAGATTTAGAATAATTGTGCTATACATCCCAGATGTTCAATAGATGATGCATTGTTCACCCACCTTATCACAAGCCGATTTGTAGACTCAAATGCTCCTAAGAAGCTTTGATATCTGTCAATGTATTTTTTCTGTAATCAACCAGGGAGAAATGGCTTGAATGGGTTTCCAGAATAATGTTGGTCATCATTGAGGACTTATCCTTTCCAGCCAATGAACTGTGCTTGCTTACACTCACATTAGTCATTTGGAGTTTTCATGTAATCAAATCGTGTAAAAAACAATTACCTTGTGACACAAGGTGTAGCTACCGCTACACATAGGCCCTGGCTTTTAGAGGAGTTGCATTTCTTCTGTTATGATTCAAACTGTTCTTAGAATTCTTTGTTGTGGCCTGTATTTTACCTCAGTGGATTATACTGTAGCAGGCTACCTCTAGCAAGAACAAATACAGGCAGTTTCCATGTTCTAGACATGAAACAGAAGTTTGATTTTCAGGTACGGTGGGTAGAATGGAACGCCTTCCGAAATTCTGCAGTGCCTTACTACACTGCAGTGCTTTAATTAAACCTTGTGTTAGAAATTCATAGAATCATAAAACATAGAGTTTTGAGAGACCCCAAAGGCCATCCAGTCCATCCCCTGCTATGCAGAACTCACAATCAAAGCACCCCGACAGATGGCCATTCAGCTCTGTTTAAGACCTCCAAAGAAGTAACTCTACCACACTCCAAGTGTTCCACGTCGAATAGTCTTACTGTCAGGGGTTCCTCCTAATGTGGCAGAATCTCCTTCCTTAGCTTGTAGCTATTGTTCCAGCTCATCTCAGGAAAACATACTGGCTCCATCCTCCACATGACACCTTCCAAATATTAACAGGGTTTATCATATCACCTCCTTAACCTTCTCTTCTCCAGGCTAAACACCTCAGCCTCCGAAGTCTTTCTTCATAGGGCATGTTCCAGACCCTTCACCATTTGGTCACCTCCTTCTGGACTACGCCCCGCTTGTCAACATC
>NC_056523.1:111418671-111426587 GCF_019175285.1 Sceloporus undulatus | reverse complement strand
AACATCCTTTTTGAATTGTGGTGCCCAGAACTGGACATAGTATTCCAGGTGAAATGTTCCTGCTGGAACATTGTGTGTGTGTATTTTCATGCTACTGTAGGGCTTGCTTTAAAATAATATCAATGAACTTCTTAACTAACCTCCAAATCAGTGTGCTAAAACATTTACACAAGCCACCCTGAGTCCCAGTTTTGGAGGAAAGGTGGGTATGAATAGACAAAGACAAAGATGAAGATGAAGATGATAGTGAAGAGGTGATGGTAATGGAGAAGGGGCAAGAGAAGGAGATGTAGTAGTACTAGTGGTGGTGGTTTTATATCAAGCAAGTGTTCATGCCTAACAGTTATCATGGAAATGTTCAGTAATATGTGTAGCTTCCAAGAAATTTTATTGTGAATAAAATCCCGAAAATGGAGGCCCATTTGCTACATTGGAAGCTTGTCCCAGCCAATGCCCGCAGCAGGCATAGGGAATAGGTATCCAGATTGGGATAAAAGAGGACAGTTGGTAAAGCCCTCCTACTACCCACCATGATTTGTGGCTTTGATCAGGCTTCTGTGCCTGCAATGTACTTTCAAAATGCTAATGCTTTTTAATCTGATTTGGAACTCAATCTGTATAACTAATGACACTGAGCTAGAGGAATATATGGCTTGATCTGATATGACCAGCTTCATGAGTTGTAGGGGTACCATGTTCTGACATCAGACATCAGCCCCTTACATTCAGTAAACCAGGCCTTCCTGCCCAGCTTAAGTGTATAGACTAGCAGGAACACTTTTCACAACTGTGGAGGAAGCTCTGGTTGTGTGCCAAGGTTTATATGAGGGGATGTTTATTAAATACTGAGAACTTGTTGCTAAACAAATTGAGCACAGCAGAACACTCATCCATTCTACATGATCAGACACAACAGGCCATCTTTATTATTTTTTTTCCTATTCAATTTTATCTTATCTGAATGAGAATCTGGAAGCCAATGTGCTCAGACAAAACCATTAGAGAATAATAGAATTTGCTTAACTAAGTTTGTTCAACAAACATGAATAAGTGAGTGGGCAAAATTCCACCTAAGACACAAATGGAAAACCTTGTATTTTATATTGTCATTTTCTGTTTGAGACCAATGGTGATGTGTTTTAAAATCTAATTTACTTTTACCAGGTAATGTTAACTATGTTGTGCTGTATAACTAAATAGAAGCTGCAGAGGACACAACTACTTTTCATTGTTGCTGAAAAAATTCATAACAGTGTTATATCACATGGTATATAATTGGCTGTGCTTCTTTTACACAAGCCCATTCTCAGTGAGTATTTGTGGACAAATAACCCAATGTTCTCTTTGGGTGGCTGGTTGTTGAATTCTTCTCTGCTTACAGAACTTATATCCTGCTTTTATAGCCCCAAGAGGCCCACAAAGTGGCTTTAAAAGATTCTCAAAGTAAGATCGTGCTCAAATCAAGTGCAGAAGGGAAATGGCACAGTGACCCTCCAATCCACAAGCATTATTCAGGTAGCACTTCTTGACATTGTCCTTGGTGTTCCTTAATAGTTTTGTCAGGCAGTAGCTCCCATGGTGAGGCAAGAGAATAGGGCTGTAGCACAGGTGGGATTCACTCAATGCAGGACAGAGGCCATCCTCTGTTGTTGGCACTTGGTTGAATTTGGCTATTTGCAGGGAAAATTTTCCCCTTAATGTTCTAAAGCAAACATCCTATTATGAACAGCAACACAGATTTGGTAGAAAGCAAATCTAAAGGGCTTAAATACCCAAAAGACACCAGATCCCATCTGATCTTATAAGAGATCAGAGAACAGAGTCAGCTCTGATTAGTACTTGAAATTAAAGCTTTATTTCAGAGGAAGGAACTAGCAAAACCACCTCTCAATACTCCTTGCCTAAGAAATTCTTGGAGGCACCATAGTCAACAGGCGACTTGACTTCATGTACAAACACAGTGCTAAAGGCTTCAGGGAAACCTGACGGCTGTCATACCAACAGGAATATAGTGGTATACAGATTTTTCAAATTCTGTAACATTGAACTCTCATTGAACTCTCTTAACATTGAACTCTCATTGGGGTGGGAATCATGATGTTGTTGCACTGTGGCTCCCAGCATTCTTCACCAGTGGCTAATCTTGCTAGGGCTGCTGGGATTTGCAGTTCAACATTGTCCAGAGGGCCACACACAGGAGTGTAGCTATCGGATGAGGGAAATGAGGGTGTTGTGCCCATAATGATTTTGTTTCCCCATGATATTTTTCTTCAATCTCCAAATTTTCAGCATTTCAGTGATGTAAAACTTTAGCTGAGCATTTACAAATACAGTTTAGACATCCTCCCCTCCAAAAAAGGGGGGAAGGTCAAACAGAGTTACCAAGGGACTGCAAGCACAGAAAATATAAGAGTCCAAAATGTGAATTATTTTTAGTTTCTTACTCTCTGCAATGTTAGAAATTTGAAGACTGAAGGAAAATTTTATAGCTGTAGCACACTTCTTATGGGGCAGGGATCAGTGCTTTCATTTTGTCAGCCAGATCTATATCTCTGGCCACACAGTCCATACCCCTGAACTAGGATGACCCCTCAGTGTTGATGAACTGAGAATGTGAAAAGGCTACCACCATTACGTAGTGATATGTTGCATTAACTGTTCAATAAATTATTATTAATATTATTATTTTCATTTATGCCCTGTTTTTCTTGCAATAATGAGACTCAAGGTGACCATCAACATATTTAAAAGGAATACATATTAAAAACTATACAAAAGCTTCAATAAAATTATGCATATAAAATTTATCTAAAAACAAACAATTTATGAAATTAAAAACATTATAAATAATTTAAAGTCCCTATATACTTCTTTAAAACAGCACCACACAAGATTAAAAGCCCAGCCCAGTCAGTTTCCGAAAACATGATGGGATAAAAATATTTTATTTTATTATTTATTGTTGACGGAAGGAAAGCAAGGATGGTGCTTATCCTGTCCTCCCTAGGGAGGGAGTTCCCAAGTCTGGGATTAGCCACTGAGAAGGTCCTTTCGCTTGTTCCAACCAGTTGAGCCTGAGAAGGGAGAAGGGTTTCTTCAGAAGATCTCAGAGCTCTAATGGACTCATAAAGGGAGATACAGTACTTTAAATAACCTGGACCCAAAGCTGTATAGTACTTTATAGGCCATCACCAGCACTTGCTTTGTGCCCAAAAATGAATCAGCAGCCAGACGAGCAGTTCCAACAAAGCAACTGTATGCTTCCTGTAGCCAGGCCTAGTTGGCTCCGTCTCTTTGAGCCAACTGAACTTTCTGACCATTTTCCAATTTTTTAAAAGTGCACCCCATTTACGAAGGTCCTAGACAGATGGGGAGAAAGGGGGGTGAGACACTGCCCCTTTCTCTCCTGGATGGAGACCCTGCCGACCAAATGGCGTGGCCTCAGTGAGACCCAAAAAGAACCCTCTCCTGGTGGATCCTTTTTAGACTTTGTGCGGGGTGTCATTGGCGCTCTCACATGCGCTGATGACATCCATGTGGTGCCCTGCTGTTTGGGGCCACACTGCTTGGATGTCATCATTGCGCACCACGTATGGATGAGTGTGTGCAACAATGGCGCCCAGACCTACAAACCCTAAAATTGGCCCCAGACCAGTGCAAAGTGCCTGTCTGTACTGGGCCAAAGTTTGGAAAACTGTGATATGGAAATGCCTGCCCACACTCTTGTTCTGCAGGAAAAATTGATTTTTTTAAATGTGCAAAACATATTTAATGGTAGATGAGATTTTATAAAGCCCTACATGGCTTGGGCCCCAGTTACTTGAGGGACCGCATCTCCCCCATACAGTCCGCCCCGCACACTCAGAACATCTGGGAAGAATCTGTTGGAAATTCCATCTTCCAAATATGTCTCCACATTCCAGATGGCCTTTTCAGTGGCGGCCCCATGGATTTTGAACAGTCTCCCCGAGGAGCTCCGTCTCATGACCCCCCTAGAAACATTTAAAAAGAGGCTTAAAACATTTCTTTTTTGCCAAGCCTTCCCCCCGAAGAATGAAGTTGAGCGCTCTCGATGCCATCGATTCTCTGCCTCACCCTGTGAATGATTGTGTTTTATATAATTGTATTACCTGTTTTTATCTATTTTTATGAGATGTTTGCAATAGTTTTATAGTCTGTAAACCATTTTGATCTATGGAAAAACGGTATACAAATAACATTATTATTATTATTATTATTATTATTATTATTATTATTGATTTTAAATAAAAATAAAATGTAATTAACTTTGCAAAAATTATGCTGTGTAAAGAATAATTGACTAAAAACCAACAGAAAATTAGAACAGAATTAACCCACTTTCCAAAATAATAGTCCAAGGGAATTTACAGCCTTCCAGCTCTTTTTTGATAACAGGTAAAATCTGTTTGTTTGTTTGTTTCTTCCTTTCAAAGAAAATGTCAGATTTAGATTATATAGATGCTCTCCCAGAAAGTGGAAATGGTGCTTTGCCCAGAAAGTGGTTGTCATGGATGGCTGGAGCCAGGATTGTACAGACTGGCTTTTTCAGTAAAAGACCATATACAATTCATGAGACCTGCACTCTTAACAGTGAACCAGAGGGACCTCCAATAGGATCAGGTTTGCTGGAAAGCATTTACACTTCTTAGATTGCTTTCGATCCCATTTCCACAATAGATGGGGGATGTTGCTCTGATATTGTTACTATGTACATAGATATTATTTCAGCTTTTAATAAATGGTTGAACTAAATAAATATGACTGTTGATGTGATCTAGCATGTATGAGTAATTCTAATAAAAGCAGGTAGATGTGGGGAAATGAACACCAGAAAAGTACAGAAATAGATTAGCCCTGTGAGTCACCGTGTAATCCAATCGTAGCAGTTACTGAATTGCTAACTGGTGAGTTAAAGTATCAACCTGTTGATATGGTTTGAAAGTAGATGTAGAAATGTTTATTGATTAGCCCTAAGGCTATTTCAAAATAAAACAAAATAATACTAAAACAAGTAAAACACACTATAAAATCATATAGAAATTCTATAGCAATTAGAAAAGCGCTAAAATGTAATAACACAGAATCTGAAATGTATATAGATTACCGTATGGATGTCATATAAATGTAAAACGATATAAGTACATTAGAAGTACAGTACCCAAAAATGAAACATAGTTATAAAACTGATTATAAAAATCTATACCACAGGTTCAAGATACAAAAATGGGTAAAAAAAATAAAAACAAATCTATTACAGCATTAAGATGATAATAATAAAATAATAAAATTGAACATGAAGCATCACACATCAGAATTCTTCATCACCTCTGCAATTTACCCCAATTGACCCCACATATCTAACACTCGACTGTATAGCTTCACATAAAAACTGAGCTGTGATAATAGCTATTTTGAATCTTGGTCACTCATGAGGTGAGAGATTCTGACATGGGTATCCCAAAACATTTTTCTTTTGATATAGGGACCAAGATACTGATCTCTTTCCTGTTGGGACATATCACACTTGAATAAAATATGAGCTAAATCCTCAATTTCTCGGTCTCCACAGATACAGATTCGCTGATTGTAAGGAATACCATTGACTCTTCCATATCTTACCATGGTGTCAAGATGGTCAAATCTAGCTCTGGTAAATGCCTCCCTCAGGTATTTTGGCATTTGTATTTTTAGATAATTTGCTCTTTGAAAAGAGTGTTTAAATTGGCTCAGCCATTTTAAATTACCTACGTTGCTAAAGGAGGCTGTATCTTTTGGGGCTTCAATATCCAAGATTCTCTGTCTCTCACCCTTTTTTGCTTTGCCATTAACTGTGCAGGAATCAGGAAGACCACAGCTCTTTATAAAGTTTGTTATTTGCATAAACCAAGAGGATTGAAGATGGGATTGTGACTGTTCTAAGAAACATAGTTTTGGTAATCTATCTGGCTCCATTTCATTAATTTTATTCCAGTAGTTAAACACTTTGATTTTGTCTTGCAAATGGATTGAATAAATTTCTAATTCAGCGCTAATAACAGCTGCAGATGTCCTTTATTTACACCCAGTATACTTCTCAGATGTTGAGACTGTGCTAGTTCTACTGCTGAGATGGAATTTAGACCCCAAACTTCCGCCGCATAGAGAAGCATAGGTGTAATCTTGGCTTTATATACGTTGATTATTGGGGTTAGGGAACAAGAGTATTTGTGGGCTTTTAGTTTAAATATGAGATTCAAATGAGCCTTTGCTCTAAGTGAACTCTTTTAGTGATGACGTGAGCAAGATCTGTTTTCTGAGAATGTTACACCAAGGTACGAGGGGGTCTTTACTTGATCTATTGGCTCACCCTCTAATTGCCATCTATGTCTCTGTGATCTTTTACCAAATACCATTATATTTGACTTAGATTTGTAAATATTTAAGGAATTGTTCTGGCAATAACAACTCAGTCTTTTTAACAGTCTCCTCATACCTACTTGCAAGTATGATAACAATATTATGTCATCAGCATAAAGCAAGGTGTTACAAGGAGTATGTAGGACAGTAGGCATATGGACTGCAGAGCCTTTCATTGCAGATGGCAGGTTATTTATATATATATATATTAAATAATAAGGAGGCTAATAAGCACCCTTGTCTTACCCCTTTGTATGTAACAATTTTATTTGTCATGGCCCCATTCAAACCAAATCTCACTCTCAAACTAGTACCTGTATAAAGGGCTTTGATTAATAACAACAATCACAATTAAATTTTAAGGTCAAGTAGTTTGTTCCATAGAATTTCTCTATTCACTGTGTCAAATGCTGCAGAAAGATCTATGAAAGCAGCATATAGATGTTTTCCTTTGCTAGTATATTTGGCAATCATATGGTTTAGAATAAAGCAGTTGTCAATGGTAGATCAATTTTGTCTAAATCCAGCTTGTTCTTCTGTGAGTATCCCATTATCATTAACCCTGCTTTCTAGTTTGGTCAAAAGGAACCTCAAATATATTTGGCAACAATATCTATTAGGCTAATAGGCCTAATAGGTTTGAAAGTGAAGATGGGGTTTTCAACTATATGGTGACGTCAAGGTTGATTGTTGTTAAGGAACAAGGAATACATTTTAATGTAGAACACAAAGATTTTAAACCCCCCCCCCCTCTCTCTGTGTATGTATGTATCATGGGCCAATTTGGGAATCTGATAAAAGCTATGGATCTCTCCTAAGAAAAATGCATTGATTTCCTTTACATAGACAAATACAGAATGAGGAAATTGCAGTGAACACTTCAGAAGACAAATTTACCTTAAAATTTACCATGGCAGGAAATACTATAAATCAAATTTATTTTCTCCTAATTTTTGGATTCCCTGAAGCACATTAATAGATTCTTGGAGGTCAGTGGGGTCAAGCTTAGAAGAGGCTCTCATACTATGAACAATTCTTTCAGCCATATAATTTGTATGAACAAGATGACATATAATAACCGTTCATCTAATGCTATGGACAGTTAGGATTATATAAAGAGCCAATAAGATGTGCTGGTTAAAGAGCTGAACTAGAATAGGCCATATCTATTGGTTCACCTTCGGTCTTGAGTTAATGCTCCTCTTTCTAATTTATCTTCACAGATTGGAGAACAAAATAGGGGAGGGAAAAAACAACATCTGATTTGTGAAGACAAACACTTTTGGAATCCATAGCTTTTTTTTTTTTTTTTTTTTTTTTGGGGGGGGGCACTATGTGGCCATGTTCTAGAAGAGTTTATTCCTGATGTTTCGCCAGCATCTGTGGCTGGCATCTGAAGAATAAACTCTTCTAGAACATGGCCACATAGCCCAAAAAAGCCCACCAAAAAACCCCTAATATCTGATTTAATTTTTACATACTGTGAGGCAAGTGGATCA
>NC_056523.1:111377096-111418646 GCF_019175285.1 Sceloporus undulatus | reverse complement strand
CTTTGTAACATGGAGCCAAGGGCAGTTAAAGTGGCCAGCTGGATTTTTTTCAGTGCAGATGCAAAACTGAGTCCTTCCTTGAAGGTGTTTACATCAGATAAATTCATCTCGATCAAGCAAAGTGCAGCTGCTCGAGCAATGAGCGGCAGCCACTCTGTTCATGCTCAGAGGCACTCTGCTCAGGCTTTGAGACACTGTATTCCAACTTCTGAGCTGAGCTAAGAACCCAGACGCATCCACACATTTCATTCCCACTTCCAAGAGGGATTTTTAATTTTAAGACACACACCACACACACTTTTAATTCAGCCCTATCTATTCCTATCATATCTATCTATCTACCAACCCTAATTTTAATTCCAAGCCATATACGTTGCCTCTATAAAACAAACCCCTTAAGAGAATCCTATTTTGGAGAAAGGCGGGTATAAAATCAATCAATAAAAAATTATAGTTCAATGTCCATCAGTGCATGGCTTGCATTTAAGATTTATTACATTTATACATTTAAAAACAATTAAATCACAGTAGGCTCAGGTGCTATAGAATCATGGATCATAGAGTTGGAAGAGACCCCAAGAATGGCTATCCAGTCCAACCCCATTCTGCCATGCAGGAACTCCCAGTCAAAGCATCCTCAACAAATTATGTAATGGATGTGTCCATCTACATTTTAGAAGATGTTATATAGCCTTTTAGACTGCATTCCCAGCTCTGTGGTGCTCCTCTTTTTTGTTGTTGCAAAAATCCAGAAATGACTGTTTTGAAAACATGAGTCCATTCTCGAGAAATGTCCAGAGTAGAGTCTTGAGTTCTCTTTCTCTGGACTTCTGAAACCTAAATTATCAGCTCAGTGTGCAGAAGCACAACATTTTATTTAAAAATTTGTGCATTAAATTACCTTCAGTCTATGTCTTGAGTGCATATGAGACATACATGGATCCCATCTCCCAGTATATCCCATTAGACATACTGTATAAAAATATACCAAACTCTGAAAAACTCCAAATAATTGTCCTCAGCATTTTTGGGTAGGATATTGTGTGTTGTTGTTGTGTTGTTTGTTGTTGTTGCATGCCTTAGCATCACCATGAGAGAGAGATGCAGGAGAGAGAGTTGGTCATGTCTTGCCTCTGAAGCTGAGAGAATGTGACCCTCACAAAGAGAATGTGGGAGAATGAGGATCTGCTGAACTTTTCCCCTGCCATTCGCTTCTCCTTTTGTCTCTTGTCCCTTTAGATTTCAAGCCTGAGGGCAGGGAAATCTTAGTTTTGTAAGCTGTGATAGCCTTTTGGCTGAAGAGCTGGGCATAAATTATTTATTGTTGTTGTTGTTGTTGTTGTTGTTGGCAAGGAGAGTGTAGAATTTCCAGATGAGAGAGTGTGACTACCCCCATGTCACCCTGTGGATTTACATGGCTGAGCTGGGATCCTCCCAGTTCACCATAGAAATTCACTGGCTGACCTTGGCAAGTCACATCTCTTCAGCTTCAACTCCAACTCCAGTATTCCTTCATGGTGGTTTTATTCATGGCAGAATTTTGCCATCACACCCTACTCTGCTCCTCTGAGGATTCCTGCTTGGCAGAAGAGCATTGCCACTTGGCACCGACTTCTCCTCATCTGTGAGGGTCACACTCTCAGCTTCAGGGGCATCCCATGACAAAACTTACTCAATGTCACCCTGTGGATTTACATGGCTGAGCTGGGATCCTCCAGTTCACCATAGAAATTCACTGGCTGACCTTGGGCAAGTCACATCCTCTCAGCTTCAACTCAACTCCTAGGTATTCTTCATGGTAGGTTTATTCATGGCAGAATTCTTGCCATCACACCCTACTCTGCTCCTAATTGAGGATCTGCTTGGCTTATTAGACTGCAGTTCCCAGCCGTCTGTGGTGCTATTCAGAGCAGCTTACATATTGTTAGACATTTCCCTGCCCCTCTCTCTGCACTTCTCCCATGGTGATGCTAGAGGTCATGCAATCATAATAATAATTAATGGCACATTCTTCTCAGCCTCAGAGGCAGGACATGACAAACCTCTCTCCCAGCTCTCTCAAGGTGATGTGCTAAGACAAACCTACATTTATTTTGCATTGTGTTGTGTGTGTGTGTGTGTGTGTATGTACTTGAATTTCTTGGCCTTGGAGAACCCAAATCAATGTCTCCCCTGCAAGGTAATCTCCAGATCATAGTGATGTAACTGTATTTCTCAAAGTGATTAGTCCATTTTTTTATCATCAAAATACCTGTCTTAATCCAAAAAACTGTGGCCAAGACAACCTTCCTACTACGTTTTGAGATTTCAAGTTCTTCTGTTCTGTGAGAATTGAATGTCAGAGCATGCATAAAGGGCAGAAGCCTCACCTTTTGTTATCTTTGTTTTTCAAAGCAAAGCTGCTGTGATTAAGCAAAGTTGGAGCAAATCACCCTAACAAACGAAATAGCCTCCAGGATGAATGGTAGCTTTTCTTACACAAAATAAGCAAATCAGTGGCTATCGAGAGTCAGATGAAGGATTCTTCTCTCCCCCTCATTTCAAAATGACTAACCATCAAGATTCTTACTCATTGATCGAGAACTACTCAGAATTCTCCTCTCTAACATGTTATAGAAATTGTCGAATTAGGCATTTTTCTCCTAATTTTCGAATTTGGAGAATATTCTTTACATCCCTACTTGTTGCCTTTCACTTTTTGGACAATGAAATTGTCTCCAAGGCAGTGAGGAAATTGCTAGACCTGAGGATTTACTGAGTTTGACTTCCCAAATATTAGGTAGGGCGACTCTTTCATCTTCTACATCTTCCTTTTTGATTTACTTTTGTTTGCTTGGTCCTATTTTGTCTTAGAAGTACCATTCATCACACAATTCCTTTCTGTCTTACCCTACGCCTGCCCTCTCTGCTGCCCCTCCTTTCTTTTTGCACGCCTCGCTTTTTTTTTTTCTTTTTTTTTTTTGCTTCATCTGTTACTTGTTTTAACCTTTCTCCTTACGACCTACCCCCTACCCCTCATACTATCCCTCAATACCCTGTTGTCTTTTAACCTCCCTGCCCTTGCTCCAACTTCCGTTTTCCAGCATTTTGTGTCTCTATCTTTCCTGCTCAACCATTGTTGCTCCCACCCGGCCACTTATTCGCTAATGTTTTTTCACCATCTATTATCTCTTCACTGATGTAAATGTCCCTGACATATAAGGCTATTCCTCCTCCTTTCCTGTTTGGCCTACTTCTCTTAAAAAGGTTATACCCTCTATTTCTACATTCCAATTATGAGACTCATCCCACCAGGTTTCAGTGATGCCTATTATATCATATTTGCTTTGTTGTACTAGGAGTTCGAGTTCATCTTGCTTATTTCCCATGCTCTGTGTATTAGTGTAGAGGCATCTAAGACCATGTGTTCTCTTTACTTGCTGCCTGTGCAAGTTCTTTTTCCTCCCACTTTTGGGTCCTTGCACTGTTTGTCTTGTTCCCTTTCTGTCAGTTTGACTATCTTGTCCAGCCCTTTTTCCTTCCAGAATACTGTCTCCCTCCCCCACATAACTCCTCTTTTGATGAAACCAATGTAATAATCACTTAGAGCTCTCTGTTCTTCCAATTAAGAGGATATTATTTCGTGGGAGATTTCTCAGCTGTATTGATCAGCCAGTCCCTGCAAAACAAAGTTTAGTTTGGTTTTCCAAACATTAGGAGGAACTTCCTGACAGTAAGGGCTATTCAACAGTGGAACGCACTCCCTTGGAGTGTAGTGGAGTCTCCCTCCTTGGAATTCTTTAAACAGAGGCTGGATGGCCATCTGTCGGGGATGCTTTGATTGAGAGTTTCTGCATGGCAGGGGGTTGGACTGGATGACCCTTGTGGTCTCTTCCAATTCTACGATTCTATGATTCTATGATCCTTTTGAGATGCTGCCCAACCAATTTTGAGACTGAAGTTGTATAGCCTGACACCAAAACCCAAACAAAACTAAATTCTAAAGTGTCCATCCAATTAATATGGGTATATTTATGTTCCTTCAAGTTGCCTCTTGACTTATGACAACACATGGAATTTCATACAGTTTTCTTAGGCAAGAGGTGGTTTTTGCCAGTTTTTGCCTCCTCTGAAATATAGCCTACAGTATTTAACTAAAGGAGACCCATGGAATCAACTGCTAAATGACACGTCAACACATGGGAGAATACTACACAATCCTATTATACCATTAATTTTATTGGTTCAGTAGGTCAATTCTTAGGTGCAAATAACAATTGTGTGAGGGTCAAAGGTGTGAACCTACAGGCTGCATGTAGCCCTGGGTGGGGTCCAGCATGGCCTTTGAACCCCCCTGAATCCCACCCCTCAGACCTTGATCCTCCCTGACAGTTGGCTGGCCTCTCTGACTAGTTTTCACTCATCAGCCAATCACTTAGCCCCAATTGTTAGCACCTACTAAAGTCTGTCATGGGTTTCCTTCCCCTGTAAATATTCTAGAAAGGAGGCTAGGCCACTGCTACTCAAGCTTTCAACGGGTGATAAAACTGCTTTCAGAAAAGGTTTGTCACAGCTGTTCACTTCAAAAACTGACTGGCTTCCCAGGCCTATACAAGTGCCTTAATAGGTTTCTGTCCCCTTAGGCTCCATCAATCATAAACAGGAAAGCAGGTCCATAAGTGTTTTAGAAAACCATACCTGTCTGTCTGACAGCATTCACCTGAACTGACCCCGGTGCTGCTCCTTTTGCCAGCATTGCTCTTGTTGTGATACACAGACACTGACAGAACAAGTCCACCTCAAAGCACTGTGTTTTGGCTATTCAACAAAAGTGTCCTGTTGAGGTCTTTGCATTCAGCACGTTCTGATTAGCTGGGTACACACTGTACCACTGCCTGCACATGGGAGTGTTCCTTATGCTCCACCTACACACACTCTCACTCTCTCTCTCTCTCTCTCTCTCTCTCTTACACTTGGGTCTTGTGGTTGCCCCCCTGCCCTGTCCCTCTGTTGCCTGCTGCATAAGAAGCTGGAAATTCTGGAGTATATTTAAGATTCGTGAAAAGGTGTTTTTCCCCCCATAAGCCTAAACAAAAGCAGTTTATATCTCACACTGTCACTTTCTTTCTCTTGATGATCAATACTTCTCTAGCCTAAGGCATCTCAATTCCTCTAATAAATTCAGAGTGTCAGCTTCTTGTGATATGGGTCCAGCTTCCTTCCACATCACTCTGGGATGAGTATTTGTCTCAGTCTGGACAATCTGCATAACAAGCAGGAGGTGATAAAGAATAAGCAACTCCATTATTTTAGCTCTTAACTGACGATTCAAGAGCCCAAAATGAAACCAAAGTTAGGAGTCTTAGAATAAGTTAATATAGCCAGCCCTCTACTGCCTGCCCATCCTAATAAAACCTGATCATGCTTCCTATCCTGATCTCCAGATACCAGTCATCAGCCCCATTAATGCTTCTTCAGACTGCTGTAGAACCTTCAGGTTCTGTAACTGTCTGAGAGATTATCTTCTCTCATCCTTGTGCCATTATGACATCAGGACATTCTCCTTTTCTCTCAGGGATGTAGTTTTATTTTCTGTTGTGTGCCTTCAAGTCATTACCAACGTGTAGCAACCCTAAAGAGAACCTATCATGGGTTTTCTTGGCAAGATTTGTTTGGAAGTTTGTCATTGCCTTTCTCTAGGCTAAAAGCATGTGACTTGCCCAAGGCCACCCAGTGGGAATGGTTGATCTGGGAATCAAACTCTGGTCTCCAGAGCCATCCTCCAACATTCAAACCACTATGCCACCCTAATGTAGCTACACAAGGGACAAAATGAGGGCATTGCCCCCCCCCCAAAAAAAAAGAATTTTATCACTCAAATGAAATCATCCTTCAGTCATTTCTATTATTGCAAAGAATGAAACGTTGAAAATTGTTCACATCTAGAACTCTTATATTTACTCTGTTCAAACTCCCTTAGTATCTGCCTGCTCCTTTTCTGTCAGTGATTAAACTGTGGCTGGAATTTATGATCACAGTTAGAAAGGTATAATCTAAAGTTATGGATTCATGACTAGTTCATATTCATGATCTTTATGTATTCAATAGGGATGAGAGTTTGTGGGGATCTCAAAAGTACCCCTGTTTGGACTTACCAGGCAGCAACAGCTATGAGTGACAGAGGTCTGTTCTCTTGTTGATTGGGATGCTGATAACTGATGTTTCCTTTTTCTTTCCAGGAGCATCAGATAAGAACAAAGGAGGAAGTGTTGCAGCTACGCAAAGGTTTGCACTACTTCTACAGACTGTGTGACTCCAGCAGCTTCAGTACTGTAGCTTCCGTACAGTAAGTTCAGACTCCAGTAGGTCAACCAAAAGAATAAACACAACACACAGAGAGAAAGTGGAGATCCCTGACTTTAATTTCCCTAAGAGGATCAATATTTCAGAGAAGCAGTCCTGATTTGAAATATTTTTCTCCTCCCCTCCCCTCAGTTCTGTCTGCAGATTTTAATTTATTTACTTACTGGGGTTTTCAGATTTGCATAGACCTTATATTTAAAACCTTATATTTTGAGGCTTAGTTATCTTGGTTTTCTTCTTTGCACCCTTCTTCCTTTTAATAATAATAATAATAATAATAATAATAATAATAACAACAACAACAACAATAATAATAAATTTTATTTGTGTTTCCCCGCCTCTCTCATAGGACCGAAGCGGGGTTACAGACTAATTCTATGTATAGGTGTGACTATTCTTCTATGTATAGGTGTGTCAGGACTGTACAGTGTCATAGGAAAGAAACTATAACTTGTAGAGGTCAGTAGGGTTTTACTGACTCCTTATTTGAGGGAGCCTCATGCAGAACAGTATTACATTCACATGAACAATGCAATCATACAAATTATCCATTCAGAAGTATGCCCCAATGAGTTCAGTGGGACTTTCTCCTAAGTGACTGTGTACAGGACTATAGCCTGAGACATTCTAAAATGCCAGTGACATACATGGGTTTCTTTACAATTATCATGATCCCCCTCTCTCAGCTTCTTACTTGGCTATTGTCACAGCATTTGTCTCCTGGAGCTTTAAAATGCCCATTATTTTTCCCCACCATATTTATCCACCCATTATTATTTTTATCCTAACAACAACTCTGTGAAGTTGCTGAGGTTGAGAGGCTCAATGTGATTCACATGAGTGTATGGAAAGTCTGGGATTTGAGATGATATCTAAACTGTTGGATGCTGACCCCGTTCAACAACCCAGAAATGGGCTGCACTGCTTACAAGGTGGGCTTTTGGGAAGGAGCATCTAGAAACATAGCTAGAGAAATGTAGCTATGTGAGGCATGTATGCTTCCCAATGCAGAACCTTTAAGTAACCTTTCTATTTACTAATATTATTATTTTTATCATGCAGTGCATTCACATACAGACACACGTTTTATATATATGGATCTTGATTTTTTCTCCCCCCTCCCTAGAATTTCCTAAACTAGTACATAAATTTCAGAGTTTCTCTGCTTAAAATAGTAGTTTTCTGTGTTCTTTTGCGTTAGTAATGTTTGTCCTGTTGCCACCTGGTCACCACCCTTTTAACACACGACTGATGTTGCTTGGTCACAGTGTCCTATTTTCATTTGTGTGAAATTCTGTCTTATTATATATCTTCTGCAAATGATGATGGCTCTATGATAATGGACCTCTATACCTCTATTTATCTGAGGATCAGTATCGTACAACTGTGAGTCAAGTGTGATGCAGGAGGCATTTTGTAACCCTACCGCATTTTCCGGCGTACAAGACTACTTTCGACCCTCTAAAACGGGGTCAAAAGTGGGGGGGCGTCTTGTACGCCGGTAAGAACACTTACCATGGTTGTCCTGCCAGCTTCCAAAGGCCTCCAGACCCTTTGGAAGCCGGCGCGGGGGTGCTTCCCTGGCTGCCGGCTTCCAAAGGCCTCCGGCGCCCTTTGGAAGCCGGCGTTTGTGGGCATCAGGCCCCCTAACTTGGCCTATGTAGGCCCGGCCTGCCTGCATGCAAGCCGGCTTTGCAGGCCTCAGCAAGGCCTGGGGTAAATAAAATAAAAAAATATGAGAGAGAGAGAGAGAGAGAGAGAGGGCGCGGCGGGGGGAGAGAGAGAGAGGGAGGAGAGAGCGAGAGAGAGAGAGGAGGAGGGAGATGAGTAGGAAGAGAGAGAGAGGAGAGAGAGAGAAATAGAGGCGAGGGGGGGGTAGGGAGAGGCAGATGGAGAGGATGGGAGAGAGAGCATGAGAGAAATAGATAGATAAGCTCGATAGATGATGTAGATAGATAGACAGAGACAGACAGACAGACCAGACAGACAGACAGACAGATGCGAGAGAGAGAAAGACGGAGAGAGGGGAGGAGGGAGGAGCTAGAGAGAGAGAGGGAGAGGATAGACAGAGAGAGGTAGATATCGACAGACAGAGAGGAGAGAGAGAATTGATAGAGACTAGATAGATCGATAGATAGATAGATAGATAGATACGATAGGACCAGAAATAGTGAGAGAGAGAGCGAGAGGGAAAGAGAGAGCGAGAGAAAGAGAGAGAGATAGATAGAGATAAATAGCTAGAGATAAGTAGATAGATGATCACTATATATATATGTAGAGAGAGAGAGAGAGCTGAGAGAAATAGATCGAGGAAAAAATAGAGAGGGAGGGAGGGAGGAGGAGCGAAGAGAGGAGGGAGAGAGAGAGAGGAGGAGAGGAGAGAGATAAACGAGAGAGAGGGAACGGAGAGAGAGAGAGAGAAAGATAGAGATAGATAGAGAGAAATAAGGTAGAGATAAGTAGATAGATGCTTATATCTATATATATAGAGAGAGAGAGAGGAGAGAGGAGAAATAGTAGATAGATAGAGAGAAATAGAGAGAGGGAAGAAGGGAGGGAGACAGGGATAGCGAGGAGGGGAGGGAGGAGGAGGGAGAGAGAGGGAGATAGTGAGAGAGGGAGGAGAGAGAGATAGACAGAGAGAAATAGAGAGGGAAGGGAGATAGATAGATACGATAGATAGATAGATAGATAGATAGATCGATAGATAGATAGATAGATGAGAGATGAGAAATAGAGAGGGGGAGAGATAGAGAGATAGAGAGAGAGGGAGATAGAGAGATAGAGAGAGCGAGATAGGAGATAGATAGATAGATAGATAGATAGATAGATAGATAGATACATAGATAGATGAGAGAGAGAGAGAGAGAGAAGCAGAAGCAAGCAAGCCAAGATTAGAGAACGAGTTGGGGTAAATGCAGTGATGTTTTTTAAATTTTTATTTGATGTGCATTGGAAGGGGGTGGTCTTATACGGCAAGTATATCCCAAACTCTATATTTAACTGGAAAAGTTGGGGGTCATCTTATAGCCCAGTCGTCTTCTACACACCAAACTACGGTATTTCCTAATGTAGTTCAATTTCCGAGAAGATGCATAAGAATTAAATTAAATTATAAATCTTAGTATGTATTTAAAAGAGATGGTTTCTCAAGTAAAAAGATATCTTTCATGATACAGTGGACCCTTATTATCTGCTGGGGTTGGTTCCAGGAACCCCCGTGAATAACAAAATCCGTGTATGCTCAAGTACCTTAAATTCAATGGCATAGCAAAATGGTGTCCCTTATATAAAATGGTAAAATCAAGGTTTGATACTTGAAATTTATACTTTTTTTTGTATATTTTCAAGCTGTGGATGCTTGAATCTGTTGTATAAAAAAATCTGTGGATAAGGAGGAGCCAACTGTATTTAGACACATGACTGTCTTAAAATGCATACAGTATCTTACATTTACTGTGGTTGTTTTGTGATTTTTCACTAGAGGTAAACAAGCATTAATTTGCAAGTATGATGCTGATGGTACATACTTTGAGGAGAAATCCTTTGTGAGAACACAAATAATTGCAGGAAATGTGCACTCCCCTTAACATCTAGTTTGATCCTTAATGAAGAGTTCCATGCAATTTTAGCATTCTGAGGGCCATTGTTGCATCTACGGATGCCTAAGACATTTATTTGTAGCAACTCAGTTTCTCCATGGCAATTTGCCAAATGATTTTCCTGTTCTGACAAACATGAGGAAAGTTCTCATGCTAAGTTTAAACTTAAAAACTTACTTCCATTAACTTCAATTTCTTCAGCAATTGGCTGTGAAAATCCGTTATGTGAATGGCACCCATAAGCATCCTTTAACCCAACCATTGTTACATACCAAAACTATAGGTCGAAGAATTCATGTGCACTGCAGTGCATCGATATTGTTCAAGCATTAAACAAGTTTTCTTAACTTGTGACCCATGGACCCTAGGCATCCATCAATGGATGTCAGTGAGTCTAGGTACTTGGGGGGAGGTGTTCCTTTCCTTTGTGTTATTTTGAAATTTGTGTTTAAGTACATTTTTTTTCTGGAAATGAGTTCATAATTTTCACCAGGTTCTCACAGGTCTGTGATCCAGAAAAGGTTCAGAATCATTGGTATATGAGATTCTTTGATTTTTTTTAGATCATATTTCACGGAGGGGAATGTATTTGGCTCATTGGCACTCCTTGCTTGATCTCGAGAGGCAACCTTGGAGCATCACAATTCACAATTATTCACCAGGAAGTCCCAGCAATTTGACTTGTGTTTAGCCACTTCTCAACATGTTCATAGAGTTTTGTTGGACAGCTTCTGAACTCCCTCACAGATAATCTCGAGTGACTTGATAAGTTTCCATACACCTCTACTCACCTTTCAGCTGAAAGAAGCCAGTGGAAATAGATTATTCAAAAAAGATTTCAAAGATAGCTATTTAAATTTACTTTTCTCTCATTCTGAAACTGTATAATTCACAACCCATCCTCTGGTGTTCCCAGGAAATCCATGTTATTACAGTAATTTTTACAGTTCTCACTCATTTGTTACAAGGAATCCTGACAGCTTTCATCAAGATGCATTCTTGATGGATACCTCATGTTCCCAGTATTTAAGCCTTTACTAATCCTGCTCCATCTTTGAGAAAATACTGAATTTCAGGTGCTCATGATGTGCAGGTTCAGTTATGACTAACGATGACAACTCCTGCCTGCTTCCCACTTCTGTGCATTATGTTGGGGGGAAATTTCCTGCTTCTTCTAAATAATATTGTTTGCGGATGAGAATTAATCTTACTTTTCAGATCTGGAATGGGAGTGCCCATCTTGCCATATGGCTTTATTTTTTTTTTTAATCTCTCTTCTCTTTCAACTGTCTGATACAACTCTTGTGCTCGAGTTCCCAGTAGAACCAGTTAGAATGTCCAAGTTGCATGTAAAGTACTGGGATGCTGCCTGATCCCGAACTCTGGAAACTAAACTAATGCTTTGTGCTGTCTTCTACTGCCCCAGTAGAAGAGTGCTGTTAAAAACTACCCTTCCCTACAATAGGCATTGTGACAAAGCAGCTAGCCAGAAAACCCATGCTACACTTCGTTCAGACTTTTTCATCTACAGGATTGCACTTCCCCTCATCCTCTGGCAGCATGGCGGTCCAAAACAACTATAGAAGGTGCAAGTTGAGGAAGGCTGTTCTAATTCACAAGTCTCAGGTGATACAAGTGAACTGTGGCTCTATTTAGCTTTACGAAGCCTCTGACAGTTGTATCTCCTCAGCTATAGCAGTTCAGTGCCATCTTAATTTCACATCCCCACTTTATGGAATATGGAGTCTGTGTTTGACAAGGCACTTGGAATTCTCTACTAGAGAATGCTGGTCAACTCCCCAGCAACAGAGTGATAGTGCTCTTTAGAAGGAACTCTAAAAATCTCAACAAACTATACATCCCAGGGTTTCACAGGACAGGGCCATGAAAGTTAAACTGGTATTAAACCAATATGTGTAGTTACATTGTAACTCTAGCCTAGGGCCTGGGCCTGAACACTCTGCCATTTCAGTGAAGGCCAGTGGCGCTTAGTTTGCTTGCCCTGGCTCCTTTCCTTTGGGGCTCAGCAGATGATCCCTAAGAGGTGGCTTCATGCACCCCTGGAAGTGCTAGGTTTGGGATGCAGCAACTGATGCCACACTCCCAGCCCAGTACAAAAAAAAAACCCACAAAAAGCGGAGAAAGAGCACCCGCAGCATTATGTCATCCACCATGCGGTGGGGCATGCAGCATGACGCCAATGTGAGGCGGAGTCAGAGTGGCTGCCCTGATGCTGGTGTTTATCGGCTGTCTATTGAGGACCTTTGTCTTCAGACTGATGACCCAACTGCTTCATCATCTTAATCTACTATTTGTTTGCTTCTTATTTCTTGGGCCTGGTCACAGAATATACCTTTAAAACAGCAATAACACTTGGGTTAAACTTGCAGAAGAAAGCCCTATGAAATTTATGCAGTTGCCATAAGTTGACAGGCAACCTGAAGGCACACACACACATATATACCCAGCTGCGGCAGAGCTGTCCCTGAACACCTAAGCTATCTAACAATCTACTTGATCTGTAGGTTATCTGCTGCACCTTTTTCAATTTGCTTCATGATTGCAGTGCTATGTGGGGAATGGTTCGGGGTTGGTGCATGATTATTATCCAATACAAAAATCCTAATCATATGTATAACTATAGATCTCAGCTGATATATTATTGTCTCATAAGAATGTTTTAAAATGATCTTCCTGATATCAAAGCAGAACAAAGAGAAGATGGTGCGTTACAGACCGCTGCTTTGCAGCGGTCTGCTGGCGCTGCTGTTTGCTCCGCGAGGGAGCCGCAGCAGCCAAACCGCACGACTCCCGCATGGAGCAAAAAAGAAACTCCAAAATGGAGCTTCTTCCTGCGGCACAGTTATGATGCCGCAAGGCGCCAATGGTGCACTCGCAACATCATAAGTGCCACGCGACGTGCGGACACACAGCATCCGCTACATCAATATGGCGGCGGCCGTGTGGAACGGCCGCCGCCATATTGTACGTATTCACTACGTACTAGGGTTAGGGGGGTGCGGAAGCACCGCCCCTTCCTAACCCTAATACGTAGTGAATACGTACTTTATGGCAGTTTGTAACCCGCCAAAGTCAGCAAGATGTCTATCTTTAAGCATATTTAAGCAAATTCGATCAATTATATAAATGCTGTAAATGTGAGTAGGTAGACATGTGATTTATAACTTCTGGGTGCTTCATATGATTGCCATGCAAATCTGTAGTGCTTAAAGTAGGGATAGAGAAGAACCTGTGGCCTTCCAGAGGTTACTGAACTACAGCTTCCATTGTTCCTAACCTATGGCCATGCTTGCTGATGCTGATAGAAGCTGGAGTCCAGCAACATCTAAAGGACAGAGATTCCTCACTCCTGGTTTAAGGATTTCTTATTCTTGCCATGAGAAAGACCAGTGTTTAGAGTTCACTAAATGGAATAGCAGAGAATTATTAGAGCTGGCAACCAGTTTAAAAAATCTCAGTCCATTAGTTGTAAAGATTTAATGACTTAAATCTGCTGACATCTTATGATTAAAACCATACCTTTAAATAAAAAGAGAACTCTTTCTTTGGTTTTATATCACATGCAGGAATCATCACATATAGAAAGTTATGGCCTGTTCCACACGGGCACCCTAGTACATGCTCAGCATGTACTAGGGTTAGAAAGGGGTGTCCTTTCCGGACGCCCATAACCCTAGTACGCGCCGAGCACGTACAAAATGGTGGCACCCATTCTAGATGGGCACTGCCATCTTGATGTAGTGGACGCTTAGCATCCACACGTCTCGTCACGCTAATGATGCCACAAGTGCGCCTTTGGCACCTTGCAACGTCATTAGCACACTACAAAAAGAAGCTGCTTTTTGCGGCTTCTTTTTGTTGCGCCGAGGAGTCACATGGTTTGGCCACTGGGGCTCCTCCGCGCAGCAAATGACGGCGCCGGCAGACCGCCCTTTTTGGTCAGTCTGTAAAGAGCCAATATGTCTTGCAAGGCAGCATCTGTCCTTGCCACCCATGAGTTTTGTAAGTACTCGTATTAATTAACAGTCATATTTCACTTGGGACTTACTTCTGAGTAAATATGCATGGGATTGAGCTGCAAATGTTGATGTTGTAATAACAATATGTGTCTCAAAGCAAGTTTTTTATTCTAACAATGAGCCAGGAGCTGGGACAATAAGTTTTCTGTGAGCCACAGATAAGGAATTTTCATTTATATGCATAGGTAAAGAGTGATATAGGATCACTAGCGTTATCATCATTTCTCCTTTAGACTAGTATGAATTTGTTGTCATCCCATAGCAGTTGGTTGCTGCTCTTTTTCTTCCATTCTCTTTCTTCTATGAATTAATTTAGCAGAATGCTGCCATGTAATCTGTAATTCAGGCTTGACATCTATGGGTGCTGCTGGACACATAACTCTTAGTGCTACAAATCTGATTCTCCTCCCCCTCCCCCACTCATTAACAGATTTTCTTTGATGGGAAAAAGACAGATGAATGTGTAGGAAAATACAGGAAAGTTACAGGTGGGAGGTGAGAACATCCGGGTTCCACATTAAAATTCTGTGAATGAGGTAGAGTGATTGCACAACAGCTGGATGTTTTACACTTGAAGATTTTGAAATAATATTCCAATTTCTTATGCCACACACTTATCACACCTGTCAGCTGCCAGGCTAGACAGAAAGGCTGTTTTACCATGCTACTAGGAAAAGTGAATAGGGAAGTCTCCTACTACTTTGAAGTCAACTGAGCCAACCAGTTCAGACTATAAATGGAATGGATACAGTTTCCCAGAGTTTGGAAAAATTATTGTTTTGTACTACATCAATTTGCATCAGTATAGTCCCAAACAGTAACTGTTCTAAGCTCTGCAGTTTCCTAGTCTCTGAGAACCGAGGTTTATGGTTTTATTGCCATTATTTTTATGTCTAAAGTTCATCCAGAAACTGATCATTTCTCGTGTCCATCTTATATAGAATTCAAGTAAAAGACTGTTTTGTGTCTGCCTGGTCTGTTAAGTCTTTGTTCTCATTGGCGGAATAGACCAGGGTATGTTATATAAAATGTTCAGATGACAATTGAGTTAATCACATTAGAGGTTTGCATCTCAAACCAGACAGGAGTGTGTAGTTTCTGTATTTTTGTTTCATTTTTGTGTCTACCTTGATGGAATGCACTAACAGTTTTATTTGAATTGCCCCTCGATCATGATTAATTTTAAACAGAGGTTGCCAACACACTACACTCTTTAGATTCTTCTGCATGTCCTCAGATGCACCATATAAAGGTGACATGACATTCCTGCTAAATATTGGTCAGATGACCTATGCATGTTCAATTCAGGAAGATCTTCCTGGATCCACCTTCCTCAGCATGAGGCCCTTGAGGGGCCCATTCACACTATATAGTTATAGCACTATGATTCCACTTTAACTGTCATGGTTGAACTTTATGGAATCTTGGGATTTATAGTTTCATCAGGAGCACCAGAGAAGCTCCCTGCCCGAGGATTCTGTGACCTCTCCCATCACTGCCAGGACCAGGATTCTGTAGGAAGCACCATGGCAGTTAAAATGGAATCATAGTACTATAACTGTGTAATGTGAATGGAACATAGGTGAGTAGGACTACTCTTTCTATCATTCCCAATCAACATGGCAATTGCCCATCCTAGACTGACAAAAAGACTCAAACAGTGGTTGTCTTTGAACTGGTCTTGAATGGAGCAGAGTGTTCTCAAGAGAGTTAAATACCATGTTTGATCATGGACTTGGTACCACCTATAGAGACTGAGAATGAGAAGAATTTTTTCTCTTTAAATCGGGGTGGCTGGTGGCATCAGAACCAGATGAACATTAAAAGAGCTGTCTGAGGCACTAGCCAATATGGGAGAAATGGTTCAGCATTTTGGATAGCTCCTTTCAAGTTTGGACTAAGAGCCGAAACAGACCATCTTGAAATGGTGGCTTCCTGGTGGTTTGGGGGATGGTGTACACACAACATGTGCTCTGACACTGCCCCGAAGCCACCCGGAAGCTACCAGGCTGCCCACACATGGGCTGGCTTCATGGCACTCCTGCAGCATAGGGTTTACACACTGCACGGTGCAGGAGCACCATAAAGCTGCGGCAAAGAGGGCAAAGCCAACTTTTTGCTGGCTCAAAAAGGAGCGGCATTTTGTCACTTCTTTGGGGATCAGCAAAAAAACAGATTGGGACTGCAGTATACAGTTGCCTTGGCCCCAACCCGGCTCTCTCAGGGGCGGCTTCAAGCTGCCCCTTTGGGGCAGTCTGTTTCGCCCCTAAAAGCCAAAGTGGATTCACTGACTGACTGCTTTAAGTCACTTCATTAGGCTGAACTTCATTCATAGCCCTGAACTGCTGGTAGAGGTTCCTGTGAAAGAAATTCAGAATTGTGAAAAAAAATTCAAAAGTACACTTGCTGACCAAATTCTCATTATTCAGCTCATGATTATATAGCAGAGGTGGGGAGCATGTGGCCTTCAAGACTGTTGTACTACAACTTTCACCAGCACTAGCTAGATTTTCGACCAATGGCAAAACCAGTCTGGATTTGATTTTTACAGCCAGAACACAGCAAGATGTTCTCTCACCACCCCACACCAACTCAGTGGGGCTGATTTATTTTTAATTGCATATGTTGAGTGGCGTAGGAAGCCAGAGCTAGGCTCAGCAGGCTGATGAAGAGGGACATTCTCTCCATTCCTCTCCATGTGGTTGCAGTGAACAAAGAATTGATGGCATGTGCAGAGCAATGATCTTTTTTTCTTTGCCCCATGGGAATGAGATTCTTGCCTCCAACATATTGCAAGCTGTCAAGGTGAAAGGGAGTTGCTGCCCTTCTAAGAAGCAGATTCTTTCCATGTTGGCCTTGTGTTTTGAGCACTGTAGCCATGGGTTAGGTTTGAATACCTCACAGCCAGGGAACTGTCACTCCATTCCTGACCCTGTCGGGGACAGAGCATGATCAAAGGAAAAGATGAGGACAAAAATATGACTCACGTATAGCATTACATGACACGGCCCCTTAAAATCTGAGAGGCTGCATCTCCAAAATATATCTCCCCACGTATTCAACACAAAAACATTGCATACATGCTGATTCACCACCCGCTTATAGGTCTACAATAGCAAGGCAGCATCCACATATGTGAATCCTAAGTTGACCTCAACCAGGCAATATAGTGTATTGATTATTATTTTATTAGCTGCAAATCTTTACTGCTTCAATGGAACTAGTCAGAGGTTTTTTTTTTTTAATCTAATACCAGATCATTCCAAAGCTTAGGGTAAAAGTCCAGATATGTTCTAAATCTTCAAGGCAAAACACAATAATAGAATCATAGAGTTGGAAGAGACCACAAGGCCCATCCAGTCCAACCCCCTGCCATGCAGGAACTCTCAGTCAAAACATACCCAACAGATGGCCATCCAGCCTCTATTTAAAGACCTCCAAGGAGGGAGACTCCATCACACTCTGAGGGAGTGAATTCCACTGTCAAACAGCCGAATACACTCCCTCAGAGTGTGGTGGAGTCTCCCTCCTTGGAATAAAAGAGAATATGTATGTGTCCACCATAGCACCAGGACAGGGAAGCTGAGATATCTGGAATTTCGCAAGGATACTAGAGATCTGTAACTTAGGGTTATTTGATTTGCAAAATAATAATAATAATAATAATAATAAATTTCTATTCCATCTTTTCCCGATGGAAATCAAGGTGGATTACAACAGAGATTCAAAACGTAAAACAATTAAAATCCCGCCAATCATATAAAATTGAACTAATAACCGTTAAAAAAGATTAAACAGAGAAAAATTTAAAAGAGATTCCTAATACAAATTGGTTAAACTGAAGATAAATTTCAATACAATTCCTATTTTGGGGGAGCGTGGTATGTTATCCCAGGGGAGAGGAGTGGAAAAAAACAGCAAGGGGAGGGAAACTGTGCAAGGCTTGTCTGGAAAGACCTGCCGGAAGAAATCCATCTTAATAGCCTTTTTGAAGGCTTCTAGGGTGGTAATATGGCGAATCTCGTCCAGCAGGTCGTTCCAGAGCCTGGGAGTAGCCGACAAGAAAGTCCTCTGGGTCACCGTGGATAGTCTGGTCTTTTTTTGGTTTTTATAAGTTTTAACCTGGCTATAGTCTGCATTAAGGACATCAGCCACTAGGTGGTACACTAATCAATATAAATTTGTTTGTAGCCCACACAGTATCATCTTCAGTCACTAGATGACATTAGATTGCAGGTTAGCTTAACTATAGTATAGATCTGTGATAGTGAACCTATGGCACACATGCCACGGATGACACACCATGCCATTTCACCTGGCATGAGTCAAAGAGAAGGAGGAACATGCACGTGTGTGGCTGTTGCTCCTCCTGCCTGCTGTTTCCCAGCCTCCAACTCTCTCTCTGAGACAGCTGGAAGCTGGAAAATGATGAACACCTCTGGTTCCTCCCCTGGATCTTTACCAGCCTTCACTTGTCTCTCAGAAATACCTGAAGGTCAGGAAAAGGATGGGGGAGGAAGAGCTACCAGCACATGCTGCTGGCTCCTTCTCCCTGTCTTCTTCCACCCTTCAGCTGTCTCTGAGAGACAGCTGGTGGCCAGGAAAAGGGTTGGGGGGGACCACCAGTACGTGTCACTAGCTCCTCCTTACTGCCTTCTCCTGGCCTTCAGCTGTCTCAGAGAGGAAGTTGCAAGCCAGGGAAAGGGGGGGGGGAGAAGGAGTGACCAGCATGTGCCAGTCCTCACCAGGGACCATTCCTGGCCCCCAGCTGCCTCTGGAGGGACAGCTGGGGGCAGGGAGAAGGGCAGAGGGAGGAGGAGATGTTCCCTGGCTTCTAGCTGTCTTTACAGTGCTGTCTTTCGGGGTATTGCCTTTCTGTTTAAATGGGAGTAATTTCTAAATATGTCCTTGCCTGCTTCTTGCCTGCTAATCAGTGCTTTCTTTAAAGTGTGATCTTGTCCTGTAGGCAGTTTCTGCTGCATCTACAATACAGTTGACGGGCTGACATGACGTCAGAAGGAACATCTTGAAAATAAGACCTATTCAAAAATGGAACCAAGTACCTGGAGAAGTGATTGGGTCTCCTTCTCTGGAAAGAGGCTAGATAGCTTCCTGATGGGAATGCTCTATCTGGAGTTCCTGCAATGGGTAGGGGTTAGACCTCATGGTCTATACGGCCAATTCCAACTTTGAGTCTATGATAGCATAGCAGGAGGTGAGGCTGGCTGTTGGTGCCTAAGCTCATAATTGATTCCCCAACATATGTGTCTGAGCATGGCAGCACCATTTAGACCTATATATGTAAGCTGTCTGCATGGATGATATTTGGCAAGTAGATATCAGATATGCTGTGATCATTCAATGCAATCATGTGTAGCAAGCAAAATCTGCAATTGATGACTGTAGCATATTTCCATAGTTGCTTCGGAGTAAAGTTGTCAGCTGCATAGACCTGGCTTCAGATCAGCTCACAAAACTGAGATGAACGTCTCCCAGCTAAATTTCCAATTTGATCGTATGAAATGAACTTTCAGAGCTTCTGGGCTGGTGGCACATTTTAAACATGGAGTTTGCTACTTTCCAAATGCAGTAGCTGAGTTGGATATGAATCCTGGTCCCTTTCCCAAGATCCCTGAGCATTTTCTCAGATTGCACAGCTAGGGTTGCCATACCTCCGGACCTTGAAACCGGGAAAAATGTAGGACAAAAAATTCAAATGTAGGACACACAAACATGTGTCCTACATTTGAAATTTTTGTCCTACATTTTTCCCTCGCCGCTTGGGCTCCGCCCCTGCCGCGATCGCAGCGGGGCCCGGGGCCCAGGCGGCGACTGAAAGCCTCCGTCTGAAGGAGGCCTTCAGTCGCTGCCTGGGCCTCCGGCCTCGCCGCGATCGCGGCGGGGAAGAGGCCCAAGCGGCGACTGAAAGCCTCCCTCAGCTTGCCACATCCTGCCCGGGGGCGGGGGCAAACCGGGGCGGGACCGTGCGGACCCGCCCCAAACCGGGACAGTCCCGCCCCCAGGCGGGATATGGCAAGCCTATGCACAGCAGTTGGCAAATGCTGAATAATCTGAACAGTACAACATTTTATATGTTCTTTATACACTGATGGCTTATAGTTGTGTAATGGATTTCACTATGGCCAGATTTCAAGTACTAAGTTTTCAAAGTGCAGTCAAATTTCAGACAGGACTAGGTATCACAATCTGTGTCCCGGTTGAGGAAAAATAATACTCCAATAGTTAAAACAAAAAGTTATGTTGTGGTATTGTTTGAATACACTTGTTATATTATACTACTTTTACTCATTAATAGTGTGTGTTTATTAATATATAATCCAAGGATCCCCGTTGGATTTTCTGTTTGAATCCACCCAGATGTTGAAAGATGGCTTTGTCAGCCTGTCTCTGAGGCTGCTGGGACTCAAACAGGGAGTTTGGGCATGTCTGTGTCTGCTGGTATATGTGATTCACCCCACCCCAAATTGTTTTTTGCAGCATGATCTGCACAGCCTGCTTAGTGTCAGTCTCTACTCCAGGAATGGGAAAAGTGCAGCCCTTCAGATGTTTTTAAACTGCAGTTGCTGGCATTTGTTATCACTGGCTATGTTGGCAAGGGCTGGTGGCAGTTGTAATCCAGTAACATTTAGAGCAGACATGCACAATGGACAGCCCAGGGGCTGCACAGAACCTGCCAAAGGATTTTGGGTGGCCCACGAGGATATGAAATGTCTTCAAGGGTCCTCCGCTGCCCAGCTTTCTCCCTAGGAGAAGACCAGGCAGAGGAGGAGGAGAATAGGCAAATGCTTGCCCTGCAAGACTCCTCCTTCACCCAGTTTTCTTCTGAGAAAGCTAGATGGTGCCAGAGGGACAAACCCTCACCCTTCAAGGCTCCTTCATCACTCAGACTTCTCCCAAGGAGAAGTCTGGGCAGAAGAGGAGAATGACAGACAAAGCTCCCCCAGTGCCTGGCTTTCTCCTAAGCATAGGGCCGGGCAGAAAAGAAGGATAGAATTAATATTAATTAATTCTTATTAATTCTTATTTATTAATTAATATTTTATTAAAATCTATCTGCAGCCCTAAGAAGTTTAGCGTACTTTAATTTTGGCACCTACCTACTGCCAAGTTATTCAGACCTGATGTAGAGGCCTATGCTTTGAACACACATGCCCTGGCCTGATGTTGCATTCTAGGCTGTCTGTTGGAACCTTTAAAAAAAAAATAAGAGATTGAGAAAAGAAAGCTAAAATGGAGTGGGAGAGTAGCAGCTTCCTCAGTACCTCTCAGCATGCTATTGTAGCACTGCCATGCTCTTCCCAAGGGAGACAGTCATAAGAGAATGCTTTTTGTCATGCTAGAAAAATCAGTTCAACAAAAGTTGTGCTTTTATGACTATCTCCCTTAAGAAGAGAATGTGAGTGCTATGATGGCATGTGGAGAGGCAATGAGAAAGCCACTAATCTTCCACTCCATTTCAGTTTTCCTTCCTCATGTGATAATGCTCTAAGATGGCTTCCTGTTTCAGAAAAGCCTTTCTGAGTTCATCGTAATCTCTGCTGTGTTCCTCCCTGCATTCTTTGGTTGTCCTTTGGTCCTGCCGTTTGGTTTTTCTTTTGTTTCTGAATCACATTTTGGTTTATAAGCTCCAAATTCCCATGATCCAGCCCGCTGCCCTGCTGCCCATAGCCCAGTCCTGATCATCTTTTCCTGATATGTGTAGCCTGAGAGCACAGCAGAAACAGCTGGTTTTCCCATGGTAGGAGGATGGCAACTCTACTCTTATTTGTAGATAGTTTTAGAGGAGCTGTCCATGATTCTGAATGTGTTTTGGGAAATAGTGCACAGAACCTAGAATAGCTCCTTTAATATATAAAAGTGGGTAAGTGCAACCGCAGGCCACAGATGGCCACCAGAGCCATTTTTGTGAAACCCAAGGCTTACTGAGCCTAAAATTAAAATAAATAAATAAATAAATAAATAATAATGATAATAATAATAATAAATTTTATTTATATACTGCTTTTCCAAAAGATCAAAGTGGTTTACACAGAATTAAATATGTTTGAAATGCCCCCAAATAACCTCTACTACCATGCTTTTGTCTTCCTTAGGCCATTTTAAATCCAGGAGAGGCCTTTTTAGAAACAGCATGTGGCACCCAGGTCACTTTCTCTTGCAAAAATAATAAGTGTCTCCTGGACCAAAATGGCACAGGGATACAAAAATGTGGGGGGGATGCCCCTCATACTTCCTAGAGGGCATTTGGGGGAATAAAATGATGGTGGTGGTGGTGGTGGTGGTGGTGGTGGTGGTGGTGGTGGTGATGATGATGATGATGATTGCATGGATGGCCCTCCATGGTCTCCCTGCCTTCTGATAGTTGCACTCCCTTGATGTAGCCTAAATCTTGGAAAGGAGTCACCATCCCACTAACTACATGGTTTAGGCCCAGACTATTTGAGAAACCGTATCTCTCTATATGAACCAGCTGGAGTCCTAAGATCGTTAGAAGGTTTTCTCTTGGTCCCTTCACCATCATAGGCTCACTTGGTGAGGACACAAGAGAGAGTCTTCTCAGTGGCTGCTCCCACCCTGTAGAACTCATTTCCACGGAAGGTTAGACTGGCTCCCTTGCTGCTGGCCTTTCACTGGCAGGTAAAAACATTCCAATGCTGGCAGACTTTTCTAAATCATGCAAGCCTGGTTTTATTTGGTGGGTGGGGGTTGGGTTGTTTTAGATTTTTAGATTATGTTTTTTAATTTTTCTATGTCTTAAATTTTAACTTTGTAGTGTTTTAATTAGGTTATTTTAATTGTTTTTATTTATTTTTTTTCAATTGTGAGCCATCTTGGGTCTCTTTTTTGGGAGAAAGGCAGCATAAAAATTAAATTAAACAAATAAATAACATTGCAGCCACCAATTGCTGCAATGTGCAGAGAGGAACAATTAGATGGAGAGTGCCGTTGGCTTTTTAAAAATCGGATGGTAACCACTGATGGTAATCATTTTTTGGGCTTGTTCAGCAGAGTAGAATTATCAAAATCATCATCATCATCATCATCATTTTTATTATTATCATCGTTATTATTTGAAATGGGGGTTCCTGGTTTGTACATAATGACAGGAATCATAATGAAGTTAGGATTGGATAGAATCCTCCAAAAGGAAATGTATTGTATTCCTGGGCTGATAACAGTGTAAAGGTTTTGTTAGCTTTGTGCAAACTCCACAGGCCTGTTCTTGTTCAGACATTCTGTTTCTTTCAGGCACAGCTGGAGTTCTCATGTAAGCCTCCTGGGATTATTTCAATTGATTTTGAATATGGGGGAATTTACTAGGATTGACATGAAGGGAACACATTTTACATCAACCCCTTCCTGCACTCACTGCTCTGGAGCACCAACCTGCCCTCACTGTCACACTATCAGGAGGACCTCAGGGCAAAGGGCTGGTCCAGGGTGACTCGCCAACACTACTATCCTGCTGTTTGTAATGTCACAGCAAGCAAACTAAGCTGGTAAAGCTCTCTGGAGTACCCACAGTGAGGCTCCCCCACTCCAGCAAGGCTGCAGAGGGCCCAGTTGGTGGGGGGGGGGGACACATAGTTCTCTACCCCTTCTACTATACAGCCAGAGGCTGGGAATCACCACATCTCATTAAAAAAAACTAATCCTGGGTTGTCCCAAGTACCAGCGTGGTGCTGTCATTAGAGTGTTAGACTGGACTTGGAAGATCCAGGTTCTGGTTCCTATTCAGCCATGACAGCCACTGAGCAACCATGGGCAAGACACTGTCAGCATGACCTACCGTACAGATTGTGGTGAGAATCATGCTGAGAGCAGGAAAAGAGTTGTGTATGGAAGAAAAGTGGAGTAGTGGTGTAAATAAGAACCTCACTCTAGATTGCAGACTTTGGGGGCATTTTCCTTACCTGAGCAGCATTTTCAATCTTGACTGAGCTGCAACAACTTGAAACATATGTAATATATTTTCTTTAATAAATAAATAATAAAAAGTGGAAATTTTACAGAAATAATACCAAAAATATTTAGATTTTTTGAAGATAAATCAGCAAGATTAACTGAACTATGATCAATGGTAGAGGTGGGAAAAGTTACTTTTGGACTACATTGCCCATGCTAGTTTGAGATTCTGGTAGCTGTAATACTAAGGGCTAACTTTCCTGAGTTCTCCTCAGTGGGCCTGAGAACAAGAATCTCCTTTAGGCAGCAAACAGATTTTAAATGTCTGCACACCCTTCTAAGTTTATCAAGTATAAACTTATAAAGCATAAGCCATTTCTTGTTGGTATTCTAAAAACCCTGAGGATGCTGATGTTCCACCTAGACCTATGTCAGAAGACTAAGGATGCTGAAGATCCACCCAGACCTGTTGCTGTGAGAACATTCTGATTTCTTTCTTTCTTTCTTTTTATTTTTCTTTTCTTTTCTTTCTTTCTTTCTTTTCTTTTTTTTTCTTTTTTTTCCCCCTTTTTTTGCTTTCACAACCTCCATGGTGCCAAGAAAGCTGTCATAAATTATTATCATGCTACTGCATAGAATGAGATAATGTAAACAATAAAAGGTTCCTTTGACCACTTATCACTTAGTCACCATTCACATTATGCCTTCTTTATTCTTGTCAATATGTGTGTGACGGAAGAAGGATTCTAAATTAAGCTGTCTGATGTTTCATTTGTTGCAACAATATTGCCAACTGAACGGGAGAAAGCAACCTCTGATCTGCCAGAAGATAATTACTGAAGACACTGAGACAGTTTGACTCATAAATTGCTGGTGCCCATCATGGAACTAAAGTGACATCATTACTGCCATCATGACAGAAGATTTCATATTGTCCATCTCTGAATACCTAGAATATTTGGAGTTTTTGACATATAATTATTTGGTTATTATTGTCTTCAAAATTGGATATTTTTCATTTTCAAACATCTCTTCCCATTTCCAGTCCCTCAGAGAAACCATAGAAAAGCCATGGTGGCTAGAACAAAAACAAGGTAGTTTCCTTTGTCATTGTAGGCTGAGTCTGGAAAAGTTACTTTGGAATCCTGCAGCCATTCTGGGAGAGATCATGCCTCCTCAAAAAAAAAACACAACTGTTTTCAGTTTCTGATTTAAACTATATTCTAGATAGATATTGACAGTTTCTTGATAAAATTCTTACTGGTTAATATTTGGTACCATATGCAAACTTCTAATAGGTGCTTTGTATGCCTTATTTCAAATATTCGAAGGCCTTTAACTACATTATCTCAGACATGTCCATACAAATTTCTGATTGTGAAATCCATATAGCATGACCTTCAAAACCAACACTGTATGACATACAAGACCACATGGGTCTGAGAATTGGAATGTGTGTTTGATGCTAGTAGCTCCATATACAGTTGAAGTAAAATGATGAATCAGGAGTTTCCTGACTCAAAACATATAGTCATAGCTAGTATGGTATAACAACTTTCTTTCATACTGTAGTTTAGCAGCTTTTGTATAGTCAAGAGTTCAACATTCTGATCATATTAACATTCACTTTAATAAAGAAAGTTTGGTCTGTGTTATTCTAGTCTATTTGAAAGCACTAGAATACAGTAAGCACCCTGTTCTGGATGGTGTTGCACTCCCCCTGAAGGACCTGGTATGTAGCTTGGGAGTGTTCCTTGATCCAGCCCTGTCACTGGAGGCCCCAGTGGATTCTGGGGAAGAGAGTGCTTGGTGCCAATTTTGACTGGTGCACCTGCTGTGGCCTTTCTTGGACAGAGATAACCTTGCCATAGTAGTCCATGTGCAGGTAACCTCCTGACTAGGCTACTGTAATGGGCTTTATGTGGGGCTACCCTTGTAAAAACTCAGAAGCTGGATCTAGTGAAAATTGTAATACTAACTGTAATATCATAGAGATAGCATTTAATGTCAGTCTTAAAATAAGTGAAATGGCTGCCAATTCATTTCCAGTCTGGATTCAAGATGCTTGTGATGACATTTAAAGCCCTAAATGGTTTGGGATCCCAGTACTTGAACAAGCACCTCTCCACATATGGGTGTGCTTGAAGATGAAGATGTGTTGGGTGGGCTGTCCTCTCTGTCCTACCAGTGAGGTCAATACACTGTGTTGGGACATGGGAGAGGGCCTTCTCTGCCATGACACCTCAACTACAGAATTCCCTCTACCTGGAAACCCAACTGGCACCAACACTCGTGTCATTTAGCCACCATGTAAAAATGCAGCTGTTCAAAACCCTTTGGTGCATATTAATTCAACTATTATTTATAATTTTTTAAAAAATTATATAGATAGAAAGATAGATACTTATCATATTGTTTATTTTATGTTTTTTGATTATTTATTCATTCTTACTGTTTTAACCTGTTTAATCTGTTTGCTATTTGTAAGCTGCCCAGAGATCTCCTAATATAGGGCAGGGTATACATATTTTTATAAAATAAATAAAATAAAACTTCATTAAGAAAATTTCAGATTCCTAGGGTTTGATAAAGAATTGCAGCCATCATAATGTAGGAGACCATGTAGTTCCTTTTGGATCTTCCTCTGTAAAAACCAGATGTAAAGTACTTTAAGACAAACAAAATGTGCATAATTTATTTGTATCACAGAGGTTGAGAAAGAGTGAAAAATTCAGATTGTAACATACAGTATGCATTGAAACCCAGGTTGGGCTTTAAAAAGAGGAGAGGGGGAGAGAGAAGAAAACTATACAAGTATACCTCAGTTAATAAAGTTGATGTGTTCTGAGAATTACTACTTTAACAGAAAATTTGGTACCAGAGGCAGAAATAATATGGACAGGATAGAGATAGGTTCCAACACTACAGAAAGAAGAGCAGTTCAACGTGTTTCATCAAAACTTTTCTTCAAAACTAACTGTATATAAATGAGAAATGAATCAGTAAGCTCAGGTAAACCTTGCATAAGTAAACAATAATATGTGAACCTTCTAGAGCCCCTTTGAAGGCTTCTTCCAAAATGCAGGCAAGGGTGGCTTTTTCTTTCACCAGAATCACTTTTCCTATGATTTCCATTTTGGCTGCCAGACTTTTGGATCTATATTTTTAACACACTGAGAGGTAGGTTATCTGCTCTCTCCTTTTCCATCTGCATCCCAATACTGATGCTACTAAAAAGCTCCAGCTAGATAGAGCATTAAGAGGAAAATGGAGGATGTGGGGGGGGCCTTAAAAAGTCTTTGTAAAAGGAAGCTCCTTTGTCAAAGGCTTTGTTAAGTGAAATATGCCTATAATATACCTCAAACTATATATAGGTATACTGATCCATGGAGCAAGGAAGCCCAGAATACACTGTAGGTAAGACCTTTACCAGGAACAACCAAATTACCAGAACAGTGTCTGAGCTTTTGAATTCTCCAAAACTCTTAATCAGGTTAACCAATACACTGAAGTAAAGACAGAAGAAGAAAGAGAATTTAAAAAAAAAATAGATCACATATTGTGGACAGGAATCTGTAATTAGATTCTACATCTTGCCTAATATGTAATCTTTCCATTTCTTATCCATCTTCTGTTTTTTTGAATGGCCAGGCCTGATGAAGAGTTCTGAGGAGAGTTTGCTTGTTTTTCTATCATTCTGGTTGGCCCCAATAAAAGTATTGAATATGCTTACAAAATGGCAGGGGGTTGGACTGGATGGCCCTTGTGGTCTTTTTCAGCTCTATAATTCTAAGTATTTCCCAACTAAAGATTTTGTCTTTTAAAGATAATATTAATTCTAGACAACAGACTAACCATTGTTATGCATGGACAGTGAGTTGGTGTCAGCTTGTTCTCTGAGTTCTGATTTCCAAGATTCTTGTGCAGAACCGCTTCCTCTCTGAACAGAGCTGGCTCACAACATTTTGCTGCCTGAGCTAGGAAAACAAACAAAAGAAACATGGTGCCCTAAATAAGCCAAATTATTTTGGCACATGTGTAAGAAATTCCTGTTAACACTTCTTCCCACCCTGGCTGTAAAAATATAACATCAATTTGCTGCTTGTTCATGACACCCAACATCTGCTGCTTCACTCTGCCTAATAGCAGAGCTGACCTTGCAGGAAGAAAAAAGTTATATAGTGAGTACCACCACTTCTGCCCAGAGTTTTCCTCTCTATCCATCTACCTCACTAGCTAAACACATGGATAGAGAGGAAAACTCTGAGCAAATGTGGTGGCAGACATAGTTAGCTATAATAATCTATTGACTCAGCTATCTACTTACTCCATTATTCACCAAGAAGCTTAACATGATGGTGCAGATGGCTTTCCTTCCTAGGTAATCTCTAATCCAGATGCTAGCAAGATCTGCTTGTCCCCAGAAAGGGAAATGATATTAAATTCGATCTAATCTTGAGCCTGGAAAAAAACTGGAAAAGTATGTGGAGTAAATTGCAGCACGGATAAGTATTTGTAAATGTATGTCTGGTAGCTGTCTGTTCTGCTTGCTATTTCAGTGCATTGTTGGAATGTAAACTCAAATGCCAAAACGTTGAGTGTGTATGTGTCTATCTCTGTGTCTCTATATGTGTTACTATAGGTGAAGCAAAAGGGAAAGCTATGAAATGTGAACACCAACTGTACATAACATCTGTTCATTATAAGAAAAAAATACCTAGGAAATGTTAAAAGATAGAAGATAACTTATTCATCCCCACATCCTTTTCCTACTCAACATCAGTTTTGTCTGGCTCAAATGCCTAGTTGGCTGGAGGCACAGCGAGGAAGACAAGGAAGAGAGAGAAGGCAGGGGGAAGGAACATTGCAGAAGGAAACTGACAGAATGCAGATCATTGACTAATAAGGAATATTATGTTAAGTGGAATTCTAGGGGCAGAGCTGATGACATGTTCTGTTAGCTGGGAATGAATAATTGTCGAAGAAGTCAGAAGGGGGCATGTCACTGGCAGGCTGTGCACAATCATGGAGAAAAGAAGCTTACTGTTTATCAAAAGAGTCAGCCAAGAAAATCTGACCCTCTTATCACAGAGGAATCTGAACCAAAGGGAGTACAATAAGCAACTAATAGGATTGATGCTTTGCATTTCTGAAATTGACAGTAGTCTTTCATTGATTCATTGGATTTGAGGAAGGAGAGGGCCTTGTGGACCAGTTAGCAAGGGAGCAACCAAATTGGCTTCCCGAGTAAATGGAAGTTTCATTCATTGCCTGAAAAGAGATAATAAGTCATAGTTCAAGGCTGAGTGACTCTTCAAGCCACTAAATGTTCTATGGGAGGCTTGAAATCATATTTAACTCTCTCAAAATGTATTTCAAGTGCTTACTGATTCAGAAAAGATTGTTTGCATCAGAAGCCTCAGTAAAGTCCTGGGTAACATGAGCAGGGGAATAAGTTTGACCTTAACTGATCCACTTTTGAGCTTCAGCTCCTAGACTCCTAGGTTGCAAGATTCTAGGATGTTGTAATCCCCTCCTATCAAACAAACAAACAAACAAACAAAAAAACCCCAGTGTTCTGAGTCTAAGAAGAATGGAATAGATATGGTGCTTCCTTACATGTTACTAAATAACATTTAAAGTTCAGCCTTCATCCAGTTTGTATTTACCCTATGATCCTTAGATCGGCCTTTCAAGTCACCCAGACCTCCAAAGTTGCAGGCCATAGTATTGTCTGGGTAGGCTGGTCAACTAAGAATTCACCTCAGATATTGTTAAGCATTAGAATTCAGGAAAATTAACTGGAGAATTCAAGAGCAACATAATCTTTTATTTTTACCAGTTAAAGATTCATAAGTTTATTTATACAAACAGAGCAGTTGCTGGTGTTTCAACTAGAGGTACAATACATTCTTACAAGACACAGTTCAGTTATGCTAGCGTATCAGTATACAGTACTATTCCAATGCAAGACACAATATCTATTTCCTATTTGTCCAGCATGTACAAACAGCAATAACATTTATGCTCACCTGGTCATAACCTATCACAGTATTACAACTTTGTTTCTTCAGCATATACTCAAATGTCTACCTGGACTATAGGCATTTTACTCAGTCTCATATGTGTCCTAGTAGATCATTTTGTTGCCTCCGGGCCCAACTTCCATTGTAAGAACTAGCGCTTTAATATATCTGTCTGGCTCGTATGCATATTTCTTATTGGTCATGCCGGACACCTGTCTTTTATGGCATCTTTCACAGACCCTGAGTTGGTTTAGTGCCCAAGCTTTGTATTATCTTGACAAATTATATCCAAGCTTCAAATTACAAATTAGTGAAATTAATAATAAAGAAAAAAATCTGTCTCAGGTCTCAGCCTAGTGACATGATGTTTTGACACAGAACATTTTGAGAGTGCATGACATGTCATGGCTCCTACTTTAAGCCAGATTCCATGAGACCAATGCTGAATCCAAACTTGAATATAAAGAGAAATGAGGTGAAGGTACACAATACTCTTTTGAGCACATGTAGGATCTTAGCCATGATAGTGTTATTTAAAATGTCTACATTTGGAATCATCAAATACAAATTCTCCACACTGTTAAAGGAGGCATTTTAATGTCCATTTGTTCCTGCAGAAGAAAAAATCATCTCAAAATGCCTTGAGAACTTGCTTTTATTAAACTTGTTTTGTTACCTTCTTATTAAATTTCCATGTTATCCTTTTTTATTTTAAAGCAATTAGTGCCAGGAGTCTACAAATTGCTATATTATTTACTATCTCCAAAGTCCAGTCTCATTAGACATCTCCTGCCACTGTCAGTTCTAGTTCTCAAAATGCTATTACTTTGGGATCTATACTGAAACAAGTAATTTGGAGAATGCATGGCTAGGATACACTTTGATTGTTATGCCCATGAAAGTAGGGTCATGAAGTGTTATTATCCACAGAATAATGTAATGGTTGGATATGCTGATGGCTGATGGCTCCACTGAGAAAAGATTTTCTGTAAGTGCCACTGATATATCCATCAGCAAGGCTTAGAAGTTACATTACAAAATGGCATAATTTTAAAGCAGGATGCCAAGTTTCAAAAGCCAGTCCATGCAGTGTTCTTGGATGTCTGTAAAATAAGGTGTATAGAAGGGGAAATGAAATTCTATAAAGCCTGAGTTCTCATAGTTGTCATTATCATCATCAACAACAACATCATTTCCGTTTCCTCTAAGACTGAAGTTGATTGATCCCATGGTTACTGGCTTGGAGGTAAAACAGGACCATCTAAAGGTAATGCAGAAGCATATTAGCTTGCAGCCTTTTGAAATAAAAATGTGTCTGTGTATTTGAACTCATAAAAATGACCTAATAAAGACCTCTCTTGAGTGGCTTTTAGGACTGAAGCATGTGCTGTGGAAAGTTGGGGGTGTCTGCTGAAGAAAAAGAAAAAGGAAATTGAGGAAATGATTTGCTCAAGTTCCTGATAACTTATGACATCCTTGAGAAATTATTTAGGATCTAGAAATCTATTGTTGTTGTGTGATTTCAAATTGTTTCCAATTCATGGTGACTCTATTGTGACCCTATCATGGAGTTTTCTTGGCGAGATTTGTTCAGAGGGGTTTTACTCTGCAATCTTCTGAGGCTGAGAGGGTGATTTTCCTAAGGTCACCCAGTAGGTTTTCATGGCTGAGCAAGGATTTGATCCGTGGTCTCCAGAGTATGACACTCATATCTCTACACCACACTGGCTCTGCGATATTTAGTAGGATGCCAAGTTGGATTTATTTGCTACCTGTTTTCATTCAAGAACATGTACTGTGATGTACACTTAAAAAGGGCACAGGTGGAAAGTTACACAAAAAGGAAGGTGGAGAAAGCAATGCATCAAGGGGAGTTAGAGAAGGAAAGAGGATCAGGAGTGGGAACAGGAGGCAAAACCTATATAGCACGAAGTGGGTTTTAAAATAGCCTGAAACAAGAGAGAAAATAGTTGCCTTCTTCTGCTGTGTATTAAATTGCTTTAGCTTCTGCATTCTCTAGGGGAGAAAAGATGGATTAGACAGGCACTTTGGATTTAGAATATTTAGAACCAGAGATCACTCCAAGTATGCAAATGCATTTTTCATACCCAACCATTGGGTGAAAAGCAGGATATGGGGGGGGGGGGTATTCCTCTTACTATAATATCCTTCTTCTTGTTAACTGCCCTTGACTTGACCCCAATTCATGGTGATCCTGTGGATATCTCCAAGACTCCCTGTCCTTTACTGTCTTTTCTAATGAGTCATGCATTCTCATGATGTTTTCAAAGTACAACAGGGGCAAAACAGATTGTACCCGAAGGAGCAGCTTCTGGCCATCCCTTTGAGCACCGGATCGGGGCCACTCAACCTCATGCCACAGCCCTGATCCAGCATTTTCCTGGCGCAAAAAGAAGCAGCAGAAAGCCACTTCCTTTTTGCACCAGGGAAGGGTGTCTATGGCCTGGTACAGACGAGCAGCTCCATGCTACCCATCTTTCCCCCTCGTCAGTGCCACAGTAGCCACACCACACAGCACCAACATGCTGCCAAAAAGAATACGCTCTAAGTGGATTCTTTTTTGTGGCACCGTAAAGGGGAAAGGGTGCCTCCATGACTGGAAGTGATGTCCAAACGCTGCACGGTGGTGATGTCATCATGGCAGCCGCTGTGTGGACAGGAGGGCACCATGATGATGGGGTCTGTATGGACTAGGGTTCTGGAGCATGTGGTTGGTGCGTGCTCCGGAACCCTAGAATTGATATGGGCACGCCGCTCTCTGCGCGTCTGTACCAGACCTTTACTCCACCATGGCATTTTTTTTCTGGGTTTCTGCAGTACAGCATGTGTAAACACTGCACTGCAGAAATGACATGAAGCCACCACACGTGCGGTTAGCCATGCAGCTTCCCAGTGGCATGGGGATGTACTGCTGTCTGAATTCCACTCCCCCATGCCACTGGGAAGTTGGCTCTTTTTGTCAGTTTCATCATCCCATGAATCCTATTTTGGGAGACAGGGGAGATATAAATCCCCTAAATAAATAAATGAAATCATTTTGCCTTCCAGGGAGAGATCAGGCTTGATATGTTCAAGGACCCATTGGTTTGTCTTTTTGGCTGTCTATTGTATCTTCACCACTCTTCCCCAGTACCACATCTCAGTGAGTTGATTTTCTTCTTAGCCACTTTCTTCACTGTTCAACTCTCACATCTATACATTTGTTGTTAACTGCCTTCACGTCGATCTTGACTCCAGCCCCCCCCCCCCCCAGGTCTTCTACTGCTCTGCCCAGCTCCTGCAAACTCATATTCATGGTCTCTTTAATAAAATCCATCCATCTAGCATACGGCCTTCCTCTCTTTCTACTTCCTTCCACCTTTCCTAATATTATTGTCTTTTCCGATGATTCATGCCTTCTCATGATGTGTCCAAAGTATGACAGTCTAAGGATGTTATCACACAGGACAAAATTGGAATTTTAAAGGGGTAGCAATGCAGGGTGATCCAGGGCTTAGGGACAAATTCGCAGCTGCTTATCACATGACACTGCATGCAATCAGAAGAGAATCCAGGAAGAATGTGAGATCAATCAGGAAATAAGTAAATTCGCAAAACTACCAGATTTACATTTCCATTTTGGTTGCAAATTGACTCCTCTCACATAATGGCTGCTGTGTGAAAATGCAAGCCCCCAGATGTGTCCGGTTTCCTGATTTCCCAAGCTGCCTTGCTGTCCCTGGGAGGGACTTCTTAAAAGGATACAAATACACTTCCCTCACCCCGTTCTCTCCTCCTCTAATGGAGCCACTAATTAAGGGCATAGCTGGTGGGAGAAGGCAGAGGTAGGGTGTTTTGGAAGTCCTCCTGTAGAGGAGGGAGAAAAGGAGGACATACCCTGAAAAAGGAGGGCATTGGGGAGTATCAGCCCTTGCTGGAACCAGGCAGGTTTATGGAACCAGCCCCCTCCCCCCTCTCCCTCTCTCTCATGTTTGTGTGTGTGTGTGTCATTGTGTGTGGTTTTAGGAGTTTGCAAGGGCAGCCTCATTCTGGCTTTCTCTGAAACACCTTTTGGGCTTCTGTGCAAAGAGGATCCCCCCCGTATCCCCTCCCCTCCCCTCCCTGGAGCATGTATGTGTGCACTTGTGGAAATGACACTTTGGAGCATGCAAAGTATTTCTAAGCAGGCAATGAGGATTTGCTTGTCTCCTTTTGAAAGAAGTGTGTTCCACTGTCGGACAGCCCTTACTGTCAGGAAGTTCCTCCTAATGTTGTGGTGGAATCTTCTTTCCTGTAGCTTGCATCCATTGTTCCAGGTCCTAGTCTCTGGAGCAGCAGAAAACAAGCTTGCTCCCTCCTCAATATGACATCCCTTCAAATATTTAAACAGGGCTATCATATCACCTCTTAACCTTCTCTTCTCCAGGCTAAACATCCTCAGCACCCTAAGGTGTTCCTCATAGGGCATAGTTTCCAGATCCTTCACCATTTTAGACGCTCTCCTTTGGACATGCTCCAGTTTCTCAACATCCTTTTTGAATTCTGGTGCCCAGAACTGGACACAGTTTTCCAGATGGGCCTGACCAAGGCAGAATAGAGTGGGACTATTACTTCCCTTGATCTAGACACAATACTTCTATTGATGCAGCCTCAAATTCCATTGGCCTTTTTAGCTGCTGCATTGCACTGTTGACTCATGTTCAACTTGTGGTCTGTTTGGACTCCTAGATCCCTTTCACATGTAGTCTCCTTAAACCAGGTGTCCCCCAACCTATAACTATGCATTTTGGTTTTCTGCCCTAAGTTCAGTATCTTACATTTTTCTGTGTTGAATATCATTTTATTTGCTTTGGCCCAGCTTTCCAGTTTATTTTGTCCTCTGGGCTATTAGCTACTCCTCCTAATTTGGTGTCATCTGCAAATTTGATAAGTATGCCCCCAATTCTGTCATCCAAGTCATTGATAAAGATGTTGAATAGCACTGGGCCCAAGACAGAACCCTGTGGGACTGATTACTTCTCTCCAGGATGAGATGGAACCATTGTTGAGCACCCTTTGGGTTTGGCCTGGTCAACCAATTACAAATCCATGTAACAGTTGCCTTGTCTAGCCCACATGATGGTTTAGTTGGGAATATTATTCTAGCCTTTGGAGTATTTAGGTTTTAGGAAGGCGGATGGCAGAACAGGAAGTAAAAATTGAGTGCCTCAGCTTCATGTACTCCTGGTTGAAATAATTTGTATTCATAGGGGATGTTCCCACTAGGTGAAACCCCGCGTTCTGAATCGAATCCAAGGAGTGGCGTTCCTATTAGGATCCGATTTAAACCTAGAACGGTTCTAGAGCAACCCGCAATCGTCCCCACTACAAATCGAATTGTAGAGCGGGATAAAAATTTCAATTGAGTTTTCCTCATTTAACGCGTGTTAAAAAAACACTAGGGTCCGACCTACGTTTTTCCATTGATTCGAGTTAGGAACCGGAGCATTTAAATAGGAACGACAGCCTTTGAATCGGGTTAGATGGATGGGAGGAGCGGACTGCGATGGGGGCTGTCCTTGGGGGAGTTGCCCTTTCTGTCCCCATCCGTCGTGGCTGTCGCCATTTTTGCTTCCCTCGCCCCTTTGTCCGCTGTGGTCTTTCAATAAGAGATAAGGATTATTTTTATTTTTTATTTTAATGGTTTACAGGCGCTTAATCTCTTCAGCGCTTTAAGCGCATGAAGTCCCGGCTGCTCAAGCGCCTGCATCTGCCAAAGGACTACAAGGCTTCCCCCGGTGGATTGCAACCTCCCCTCTGTGTGGGGAGAGCCCATTTCTAACGGAGGAAAGGCAGGAAGGGAAGGCTCCTCGTGAGGAGCCATCTGATCTCGCCCAGGCAGGGAAGGGCTCTGATCAATGGGGGGGGGGGGATAGAGCCTTTCTCCCCAAATGGAATCTGCCTTCTCCTCCAACCCTGGAAAGAGAATCTTTGAAAGAGTGCTCCCTCCCTGCTTTTCCAGCAGCCTCCTTCATTGATCTCTGTGCTCTCTGAAGGGATTCTCCCATAGTTCCTCTGGAAAGAGCTTGGGGTCCTCTAATTCGCTTTGCCAGAAGCCTCTCCCATTGATCTCTGGGCTCTCTGAAGGGATTCTCCCTGGCTGTTTTGGGAGACAGGATGCTGCCCTCCAAAACCTATTCCATAGTTCCTCTGGAAAGAGCTTCGCATTGTCAGAAGCCTCTCCCATTGATCTCTGGGCTCTCTGAAGGGATTCTCCCTGGCTGTCAATGAAATGGAAACGATGCCAAAAGATAAATCGCTTCCAAATATTCCGGATTAACGTTACGTAATTCTGACGTACTATTGATTGACAGCTCCAAATAAGGTATGAAGGAGAAGAATCACTTTATTTAAACACCGATTTCATGCCAAGTAGGAATGCTTGCAGATAAAAACTTCGATTTTAATAACCAGATGGGAACGATGAATAAAGCGATTCGGATAGCGGGATAAGAACAGTGTTATTTTGAATCGATTTTATTAAAAACGTTGTATTTTAAATCGTTTCAAATCTTAAGTGGGAACATCCCCTTTACAAGTATGTCACAATGTGGCTGGTACCCTAAATGTGATCATATGAAAATTACTTAACTCCTGTTAAAAGTACCCAATAAAATATTATCCTAGGAAATCAAAATAGTTAAAGAGTTCCTGTTCCTTGAATCAAATATCAATCAGAATGGAGATTGCAATCAGGAAATCAGAAGAAGTCTAGGACTGGGAAAGGCAGCCATGAAAGAACTGGACAAGATATCCTAAAGAGTGAAATTACACAACTGAGCACTAAAGTTAGAACCATCCAAGCCATTGTACTCCGCATCACTAGATGTATAAGCCATGGAATGCCCTTAAAGACATGGGAGTGCCAACACATCTGATTATCCTAATGAGGAATCTGTACTCAAGACAAGAGGCTACTGTCAGGACAGAACATGCGGAAACAGAATGGTTCCCAATTGGCAAAGGAGTCAGACAAGGCTGTACCCTATCATCTTACGGTCTTTAAGCAGAGGCTGGATAGCCATCTATCAGGTGCGCATTGATTGAGAGTTTCTGCATGGCAGGGGTTGGACTGGATGGCGCTTGTGGTCTCTTCCAACTCTACAATTCTATGATTCTTTGATCTTTTCTAGGGAACAATAGTTGTTCCCATCTAATCAGACTTGCCCATCATGACTGACCACCCAGGGAGGTGGCAACAAAAATATTACTACAATCCATAATTAATGCATTCCTTAGGGAGGGATAATTTCCATTGGAATTAAAGCAGGCAATTGTTAAATCGCTTTTAAAAAAACTCCTCCCTAGATCCCCTGGAGAGGAATAACTACAGACCAGTCTCCCTTTTACCATTCTTGGGCAAAGTGATCAAGAGGGCAATCACCTTCCAGCTCCAGGTTATCTTAGATGAAACCGATTATCTGGACCCATTTCAAACCGGTTTCAGGGTGAGATATGGAGTTGAGACTGCCATGGTCTCCTTAGTCGATGATCTCCATCTGGGCATCGACAGGGGAAGTGTGACCCTGCTGGTGCTCTTGGACATCTCAGTGGCCTTTGATACCATTGACCATGGTATCCTTCTGGAACGTCTGAGGGAGTTAGGTATCTGGGGCACTGTTTTACAGTGGTTCAGGTACTACCTCTCGGGCAGAGTTCAGATAATTCGCTTGGGGACAGTTATTCATCCAAGAGGGAGCTCATATTGGATGTCCCTCAAGGCGCAATACTGTCACCAATGCTATTCAATAGTTACATGAAGCCGCTGGGAGAGATCATCCGGAGGCATGGAGCACAGTGTTATTAGTATGGTGATGACACCCAAATCTATCTCTCCATGTCTCCGACTGTTGCAGTCACTAAGGATAGCATCTCTCCTCTAGAGGCCTGCTTTGGGTCGGTAATGGGCTGGATGAGGGAAAACAAACTCAGGCTGAACCCAGAGAAAACGAAGGTACTCGCAATAGGTACCCTAGGTCCAGGGACAGACATTTGTCAACCAGTCCTGGACGGGGTCACACTTCCCCTAAAGGATGAAGTTTGCAGTTTGGGAGTACTTCTTGACCCATCCCTGCAGCTGTCATCTCATATAGATGCGACTGCCAGGAGTGGCGGTTGATATGCCAACTGCATCTCTACCTGGACCGAAAGGACCTTGAAGCAGTGGTACTTACACTGGTAATCTCTCGTTTATATTTCTGTAATGCACTCTACTTGGGGCTACCCTTGTACCAAGTCTGGAAGCTTCAATTGGTACAAAATGAGGCAGCTGGATTGGTCACCGGTATATCTAGGTTTGACCAGATAACACCAGTATTAAAATCTCTCCACTGACTGCCAATTACCTTCCGGGCACAATACAAGGTGTTGGTTATTACCTTTAAAGCCCTACATGGCTCAGGCCCAAGTTACTTGCGGGAACGCCTCTCCCTACACAATCCGCCCTGCACTCTCAGAACATGAAGGAAGTACTTATTGGAACATCATTGGAACATCATAGTACAGTGGTGCCCCGGGATACGAAATGATCGCGTTACGAAATTTCCGGGATACGAAAAAGTTAGATTGGAAAAAACTGTTCCGGGTTACGAAATATTTTTCGGGTTACGAAATTTATTTCGGCGCGAAATTCAAACGCAAAGCACGGGTAGCGGCTTTCCAGCGCTAACGGAAAGCCTTTTCGGGTTGCGAAATTATCGGGTTACGAACGGAACGGCGGAACGAATTAATTTCGTAACCCGAGGTAGCACTGTACCAGGTTAATAACAACTTCCCACAGGGCATTTACAGCAGCGATCCCATAATTATGGAATGGCCTATCGGAAGAGATCCATTGCATTACCACCCTAGAGGCCTTTAAGAAAGCACTCAAAATGGATCTCTTCCAATGGGGTTATCCACCAGATTCTATATAAAGATGATGATAGCCCACTCTTGACTTTGACTACTGATTACTGATAAATTGATTCTAGAGTACTAATAGGAATTCCTAAATTCAATATTATTGTTTTAATTGATTGTATTAACATTTTGTATTATTGTGTATTCCTTTGTATTATTTTATTGCCCCCTGATCTTTGAAGAGGCGGGAAATACAAATAAACTCTATTATTATTGTTGTTGTTGTTGTTGTTGTTGTTATTCTGTTCTTATTATGCCCATAAGTTTGATCAGCCAGGTATGCATAACTGAAGACAAAGGAAGAAGCCAGAGAATGATTTCCTGGTTGTCCCAAGTGACCTTGCAAACCTGCGCAGCTGTGCACTTTGAGCAGACCTTAAAAACTTGGCCTTTTTGGACTTCGGCTCTAGTTTGATTTTCACCTATCCACTTATCACCTATCTAGATTTTCACCTATCCAGAGTTTCTTGCCTAAATATAATATGGCAAATCATGTCTGGAAAATGTACTATATTTGCCTGACTCTGTTTTATGGTCATATATGCTAATCCAAAGCATATACTTATTGTATTTTGTAAATAGAAACAAGACAAGGGAATCAGATACCTGATTAAGAAGACACTACCATCTGATAGTAAGTACATGTAACCACAATGTAACATTTTGTTTAAAAAAAACCTTCTGATTGTCATCACTTTTGTGGAAGGAACAAAATGTCATGTTGTGGACTGTCTCCTTTGTTGTTGTGTACAGTGGTACCCCGGGATACGAACTGATCGCGTTACGAAATTTCCGGGATACGAAAAAGTTTCATTGGAAAAAACTGTTCCGGGATACGAAGGTTTTTTCGGGTTACGAATTTTTTTTCGGCGCGAAATTCAAACGCGCGGCTTGCCAGCACTAACGGAAAGCCCTTTTCGGCTTGCGAAATGCATCAGGTTACGAACGCCGCGGCGGAACGAATTAATTTCGTAACCCGAGGGAGCACTGTACCTTCAAATCATTTGTGACTTATGGCAGCCCTAAGGTGAATGTATTACAGGGTTTTCTTGGCAAGATTTGTTCAGAGGGTATTTGCCTTTGCCTTCCTCTGTGGGGATTTGACTTTGCCTCTGAGGCTGAGAGAGTATGACTTGCCCAAAGTCACCCAATGGGTTTCCATGACTGAGCAGGGATTCAAACCCTGGTCTCCAGTATCATAGTCCAATACTCAAACCACTGCACCATGCTGACCCTCAATGTCTCCTTCAGCAGATCAAAATAATTCCCTGCAATGCACGTGGTGTGGCTGAGATTATACCTCATTTCAACATAGCGTAAATATCCGCCAGCAGAGATACATTATGCAAACATACAGTACTGAATATCAATACCGTGAAGTATATGAGGGTCAGTGGTCAATGTACATGAATGACAACCCACTGTGAAATTGCAATGCACAATGGCGATACATAAAGGTAATGTGGATTCACATACTACTCTGTGTAGTTTAATACATTAGTGTATGCAAACTCATCCTTATGTGTATCCAACAGATAAGTGGAGTTATGTCACTTAAAGCTTGGTACAATCTTTGTGTATTTTATCCCTCTGCATCTGTAGCACAACTTATGCCTGCATGTGTCACTAATCAGGTGCCATCCAGTTTGTCTCTGTGTGTGTAGTTTATCAACAGTGTAGTTAGACTTTGTATCTTTGCTGAACTCTGTAGTGCTATGTGGATGAGCTGTTCATTAGAGAGAGAGAAAGAGAGAGAGAGAGACTGACCGTTATCTATACACAAGATTGAGATACACAAGATTGTTCCTTTATAGATACAGGCAAAAAGTTTCAGCCCATCCTGATGCAAACCAAGCATATTAAAGCTGGGAGTAAAACATACCTATAAAGTAAATTAATCTGACTTGTCATGCCCATGAAACCCTTTCATTCAGATAATGACTGGTTTTTCCAATGGCAGTACTATAAACAAGCTAGAAAAAGTGGTCACTTTACCCATGACAAAATATATTTATTCCTAGTGTAGACTCCTAATGTGAAGTCTAATTGACCTTTGTGAATCCACATTATTTCTGTGAATACAAAACCAACACTGGACCTAATATATGGGGCTTAATTTAACCTCTTTGTTCTGGTTCTGCAAGAGAGGTGCTACCATCCAGTTACTAAATAGGCTTTACAAAATCACTGGCTGTCCTCATGTCCCCTCAATGTAGTTTTTTGTCATATCTATTTACACAGCTATTTGCTATCAAGTGCATTAGTATCCAGGAACTCTAGATTTGGTGTTGACACAATGGTACTCTTTCACTGGTTGTTGTTGTTGTTAACTGCCATCAAGTATAGTTCAACGTATGGTGAACCTATGAATGAGAGGCTTCCAAGTCACCCTGTCATCAACAGCCCTGCTCAGGTCTTGCAGACTCAGGGCTGTGGCTTCCTTGATTGTCCTGAGTATAGGTTACATTGGTAGACATTGCTGAAGCATAACATCTTGACTTGTGAAAATTTGACATTCAACATTGCACAAATGAAAACCAAGATGTGTGGCCATACAATAGCAGAGTGTGGTAAAGATGGCAAAACTAATTAATGAAAGAGAACAGGTAATCTGGGACAGGCTGCAGCAATTTGCTTTTGCTTGAGCCTACCAGGAAAAGGAAAGACTCCGAT